>NC_133621.1:49427697-49615197 GCF_048593235.1 Sminthopsis crassicaudata
CTGAGTCTGTCTTTCTGACTCTCTTTCTTTCTCTTTGTCTCTGTGTCTCATTCTGTATTTGTCTCTCTGTGTTTGTCTCTTTTTCACTCTCTGTCTCACTGTTTCTCTCTCTTTCTCTTTGTGTTTCTGTCTCTGTCTTCCCCTCCTCCTTTTCTCCTTCACTCTCTTCTCCCCTCTTCCCTCTCTCTCCTTCCCATCTCTCCTCTGTTTTCTAAACATATATATATATATATGTAGATATATACACATACTATTATTATGATGATCATTATTGTGAATGGCCTATTGAATGTGAGGCAATGGTGAATTATCCAGGCAGAGAGATCCTACAAACAGGCAGAAGTGCAGAATGACAGATGAGAGGGCAAACACAGATTTAGGAGTCTCCTACATAGAAATGATACATGAAAACATGAAAGTAGATGAAATAATAATATCTATAAAAATAATAATAGCTAATGTTTATATGCCTCTTGAAAGTTTGCAAAGCACATTAGATATATTTACTCATTTGGTTCTCACAGTCATCCTATGAGGGAGGTGCTATGATTATTCCCAGGTGAGAAGTCCTTGCCCAGCATCATCTGGATAATATCTATAGAAGAAATAGGATTCAAATTCGGGTCTTCTTGACTCCAAATCAAGCTTTCTGTGGAATAAAAAGGAAAAGAGGCCAGAAGATTAAACCATGAGGATTAAGTCCACATAAGTATCAAGAGAGGAAAAAAAGAGCTAGAGTAAAAGAAATCCAAAATTAATTGAGTACAATATGAAGGGAGAGAAAGGTTCAAGAAAAAAAGTGAGGAATGGTATTCTATATTATTGGTAGCAAAGACTTTGAAAAAGTGGCAACTTTCAAGATTGCCATTTTAAATAGTATAAGGGAAGGGAACCAGCTTATAGGAAAGAATTGATAGTAAAGAAAGAAAAGTTCCCAGTTGGAGGAGATTGGCAGTAAAAGGAAGGTCAGAATTGGAGTGGGTTAGCGGGACAGATAATAGCAACAAGAAAATAAGCAGCGGACAGGAAGAAAGTGAAGATGTTATATAAAAGTCATTCAATATTTATGTAAGATGAAGTTAGGTATAGGAAAATTTTCAACCAAAATTACAAGAGTTATATTTCACTATGCCAACAAAACAATGCTAGAGCAATAGGTAACAACTGAATTCTCCAACTTAAGAGAATCAGTCTTCCATATGACATTTGTTCAGTTCTGTCATTTCAAGGAAGGAGGAGATAAAGCTTCACTTTATTAGGATAAATTGAGTAAGAATAATAGGATTATCATACTCAGGACATATTATCCAAGAGCATAATTAGCCATGTACAGATCTTTGCTTTACTTCCCTGGTACCCACTGGGTCTTGACTTTATTTGAACCAGAAAAGTGAAAATACACACTTGCAGAAGATGGGCTCTTCCCACCTAATAATAATTTTGACCACCCAATGGTTCACAGATTATAGGGGCTGTACAGTTATACACTGAATTAAGCAAAAGGAACTGGTCTCTTAAAGGTTTCAAGGTGAAAATTATCCTTGAGAATACCTACTATATCCAAGGCATTATATAACAATATATAATGATTCATATTTATATAATTTATGTAACATTTATATAATGATTTGAAGCTTGCAAAGTATTAAATATATATATATATATATATCATATAACCCTTACAAACAACCTTGTAAAATAAGTGCTATTATGATTTCCATTCAACAGATGAGGAAATTGAGGTTATCATTTGTCTAGGGTCAGACAACTAGTAAGCAGTTGAAACAGAATTTAGACTCAAAGGCTAATACTTAGATCACCCTGCTACCTATCTGCCAGACAAAAGCAAAAATGAAAAACAGGATTTGTCCTCAAAGAGTTTACATTCTACTAGTGTCAAGGGACTTGCCTAAAATCATTTGTTGAGTCATTTTTCAGTTGTTTCCGACTCTTCATGACCTCATTTGGGTTTTCTTGGCAAAGATGTTGAAACAGTTTACCATTTCCTTCTCTAGCTCATTTTACAGATGAGGAAACTAGGGGAAATAGGATTAAGTGACTTCCCCAGGATCACACAGCTAATAAGTGTCTGAGAACATATTTGAACTCAGGAAGCTGATTCTTCCTGATTCCAGACTGGGCACTCTATACACTGTACCACTTAACTGTCCTTAGCCAAAGTCATTTAGTAAATTAAATAAATCAATGCTGTATAGGTCAGAAAAATAAGGCTTTGAAGAATTCCTTTAAGCTTGGAACTATCATTATGAATATTCATCTGTCACTCTATTTGTCTCCATCTGCATTATCTCCCACTCCCTCTGGATGAAGGGATTGTTCTAATTATCCTGCAAAAGATGCACTTCAGGAGAACCAATCTTCCCCAATATGTTCAGTGTAAAGAATGGAATATTCTTAAAGACTCATCACCCTTTTCACCATCAGAACATTCAGAAGAATATTCGTGGAACCACACCTTCCATGTTGTTTTGGAACTTGAAGACTGAGTTATATGGTTACAGTCCCAAAGGTCTAGAACAAAGTAATGAGTTCTTTCAGCTTGTGATTACTTATCTCCAAAAATTAACCAAATAATCAGGATATTTATCTTCATCAGTCATAAAGACACAACTCCTGGTAGATCAGATCCAGTGAAATTTTTTACTTTCATAACAATCAACCTTTGGTACCATGATTTTTCTAATTTTATATGCTACCTGGCAGGGACTTTTCTAGAAGCTTGAGATACAAAACCTTAAGCAATGGAGCTTAGAAGTGATTGTTGTTTATATATTCTGTTTAATAGACACATGCTATTTTTTTTTCCTCTGTGGTTCTATTTCTTCACAGACTAAAACTTTGCTTTTATTATCAGAACATCTAGCTTGTTTTGTTTTTCTCAATTTCAGTTTCTAGTTCTTTTATTTCCCTATAAGGTGGCCTTTCATTTGCAGGTTTCAGTGAACAATGGTTTCTACCCTAAAGCTTCTTTTCTCTTTGGGGATATAGTATTGAGTACATATTTCTATGTTCAACTATTACACAGAGCTGACCTTTACTTTCTTAATATCTGTTCAATTCTCAAAACTCCTGCTGCTTTGTGGACTCATTGGTTACATCAATGGTCGATTTCTCAAATACCTTACCTCCAACCTCATTATATTTAAAGTCAACTGTGTCACTGACAAGATTTGGTCATTTGGCAATCTATTAGAACCAAACAGGGAAATACATTTTGCAGAAGCCTGAGGTTATGTCAGTTTTTTGTAACAACAACAACAACAAAAACATATGATATATATATATATATATATATATATATATATATATATATATATATATATATATATATATATATATATATATACATATATATATATATGCTACAATTTGTGGGTAAGAAAAAGAAAAACAGATTAAGAAATAGTGAGGTTCCTCTTCTTGGTTTAATATAATTTTCAATTATTGGTAATTAACTAGGAACTTTAAAATTTTGTTTTGTTTTATTTTATTCTTAATAAACAAATACGACCTTATGTCATGTTTTCCAGTCAGGCAAAGGAAAAGTAGACTTTTCTCTGATTTCTATACTCTGTGCATTATCTTATAATTGCTTTCAAAAATGATTTTGCTCATTCCAAAGCTTGCTTTGTGTGTGAGTGATACAGTCTGAGATCTAAAAAAATATTTTGATAAAAGCTGTCAATATATTCTATTACTTTACATTCATTAATAAGCTCTATGTCTGTGTGTAGATATATATGTATAATTTATGTAAATGTACAAACAAATGTACATTTGCATGTATACATACATACACTAAAAATAGAAATACATTAATTTATTAGTATTTATCATTGAAACTAGTTGTATATGTTATGTACTTACATAGCATATATAGTTTGCAATAGATTTAAACATTTTAAATATATAGTTTATACATATATATGTGTTTATACATATATATGTAGTTTATACATATATATATATAACTAGTTTGAATGTTATATACTTTTTTAAAATCTAGAATAGTCTTCCAAAAATCTATTATTAATATATATATATATATATATACATACATACACTGGAGCAATAAAATATGATTCTTGGAGATTATAATTCCATAGATGAATCTTATCTTATGTCACATTCAGAAGTTGGATGCGAAGAATGTCATTATAAGACATACTCATCTATAAGTAGCACTATAAAAAGGTCTCTGAGCCTGTATTTCTCAGTTCAGCTAAAACATCTCATCTAGTCCAATCTCTTCACTGTACAGTTAAGAAACTGAGGCTAATACCTATGATCCTATGATCCTGTGAAATCCAGAGATTCTAGGATGGAAAGAATATGAGTTTTTGGAGTCAAAGAATCTGGATTCAAATACTTTTTGACAATGACTTCCAGTGTAGACTAGAATAGATAATATGTAAAATTCCCTCCTGCACTAAATTTCCCATCTCAAGATACCTGCACATTTGTTCACTTGGCTTTGAGGACAGTAATAAACTTTTATCTTTTTTGTTCTAACCCACCATACAATTGGCAGTGAAATCCTAATGTCTCTGTTATGTGGACCTGGATTACTGGTAAAGCAATACTTTCGCCTCAGTGACACTGCCCAGCAACTAATTTATGAGTCATCACCCACAGAAAGTCTACTGAATAATAAGCCTGGGAACAGGTGAATGGAAAACTATGAGGTTTATGTAATTTTTTTAAACCCACAGGCAAAAACTAAAAGCTGGTAGTTTTTATAATCAACAATTATTGAACTATCCAACAAACTATTTCCAGAGAATTTTTTCAAAGTCCTATTGGTAAATTTTCTATTCCACTCTAGACCAGGGTTCACAGTTCAGGGCTGGACTGTGGATTTTCCCAGGGAGGAAAATAAACTTTAAAGTTGTTTTATTATCAGAAAATTGAGTCCTTGAGAAAGGAGTCTGAAGATCTTAACATCCCTAATTTATAACCTGAAGAGCTTACAATGATAGACCTCCTCAGATGGTATATATGGATATGTATGACTGGAAGTAGCTAGGACCTAGATGGCACATAGTTTATGGGTTAAAGCCCTGAGTAATACTCCCATAGGTGATTGGCAGGCAATACACAGACTATCTACAATATATCTTCTTTTTCATTTAGTCCACCAAATGAAGAAATCAGCATACTCCCCACTAGCCTAGTGTCTATATCAATCCTCCAAAGAAACCATAAGTTGAATATATAATAGTCATTTGAGCCGTGTTATCATGAATAATATATCACTCTTACTTTCTATCAAAATTTACAAATTTTCAGATAGAAACTTAAGGGAAAATATATTTTTAAAAGAAATACAAATAATCTACATTTGCTTTTCACTAATATAAGCTGGAGAAAGGGGTGAACTTAAAAAAAAAATTCTGCTGAATGAACCTGCCATATCAAGCTGCCTTGCTTTGCCCTAGTTTGGTATAACATGAGTCTCACCATCTTAGTTCACAGACTTAGATATACAGAGCTGGTCTTTTCGTAGTGGCTAGAAACTGGAAGATGAATGGATGTCCATCAATTGGAGAATGGTTGGGTAAATTATGGTATATGAAAGTTATGGAATATTATTGCTCTGTAAGAAATGACCAGCAGGAGGAATACAGAGAGGCTTAGAGAGACTTACATCAACTGATGCTGAGTGAAATGAATAGAACTAGAAGATCTCTGTACACTTCGATGCTGTATGAGGATGTATTCTGATGGAAGTGGATATCTTCAACATAAAGAAGATCCAACTCACTTCCAGTTGATCAATGATAGACAGAAATAACTACACCCAGAGAAGGAACACTGGGAAGTGAATGTAAATTGTTAGCATTACTGTCTATTTACCTAGATTATTTATACCTTCAGAATCTAATACTTAATGTGCAACAAGAAAATGGGATTTATACACATATATTGTATCTAGGTTATATTGTAACACATGTAAAATGTATGGGATTGCCTGTCATCAAGGGGAGGGAGTAGAGGGAGGGAGGGGATAATTTGGAAAAAAAGAATTCAAGGGATAATATTATAAAAAAAATTACTCATGCATATATACTGTCAAAAAAAATTATAAATAAAATTTAAAAAAAAAGATATACAGAGCTGGGCAGGATCTCATTAATCCATCTAGTATAACCTCTTCATTTTCTAGATCAAAGATTCTTAAAATGGTTATGACCTCATATGAGATTGTATAACAATGTGGGGGTTTCAAATTATGATTTATTATCTGTAAATATTTAATTTGTATACCTGTTTGCAGGCATATATATACCAGGATTGCATAAAAATTCCTTGTGTGAAAAGGGATCACAAATAGAGAAATTTAAGGAGCCCTGACTTAAATGAGTAAAGTGAGCAATTTGTTCAAGTTCATATGTGGCAGGGACAGAATTTGAATCTTAGTTGTCTGGTTCTAGATGCAATTCTCTGACTTTATCCACATTGACTCCAGCTAATAATTGCAGCACATTCCCATCCTGCCTTTGCCCAAACCCTCACCCTTATTTTAACACACCCTACTTCTTCCCAAGCCCACTGGGTTTTCTCATCTCTCAGTCCATTCCATTGAGAGACATTTAGAGTACCCAATTGATTCTTTCCAAACTTTTTTACATCCTCAAAATTTACTACTGGTATTCTTTCCACTTCCTTGTTTTAACTTGATTCCCCATCATGATATCACATTCTTGGCAATCCTTTCCAATCATTACAGTCCTCTTATACTTCTTTTTGTTCCCAGGGTCAGGACAAGGGTACTTTGTATTTCACAGTCCTATTTATGGGTCATTCCTCTACTACCAACCCTCTTAAGAAGTAAAATACCCACTTTCTTCTGTACACACCTCTGCTTTCCACCCACACATTATTCCCTTGGCACCAAAAACAGGAGTTAGAAGAAAATCTCTGAAGCTGCAAAGTACTAGGACTAAAGCTTAATTATTATATTGAACAGAAAAAAGAAAAAGATGGAGTCACTTAAGAGCACCATGCCAGTAAGATGACTTAGTTACCACACTGGGCAGGTGGGCCAAATAAATATGTCAGAGAGAGATGGCATAGTCAAGGAACTGAGAAGTAATTCTTACTCTTTCTCTTTCTATCTCTTTTTTTTGCTTTCCTGGATATGAACAAATCAGATCTGGAGACCTTGGAAATGCTGCTAAGAAACTCCTTCCACTTCACTGAAAAGTGGGAAGGGAAAAGTGAAAAGGGAAGGAGTAAGTTAAGGGGAAGGGAATACAGAATTTGTGAGGAAAAGGGGTAAAATAGGGGGAAGAACTCTAAGGTGAAGGAGGAATACTAAAAAAGGAGGGCTATGAAAAGCAACTGGTGCTCACAAGTTTAATACTGGGAAGGGGAGGAAGGGGGAAGGAAAGGAGAAAAGCATAAAAGCAGGGATTAACATGATGGCAAGCAAAATAGAATTAGTCATTTTAACCATAAATGTGAATGGGGTAAACTCCCCCATAAAGAGGAAGCAGTTAGTAGACTGGATTAAAAACCAGAATCCTACAATGTGTTATTTACAGGAAACAAGCCTGAAACAGGGTGGTACATACAGAATAAAGGTAAAAGATTGGAGCAGAGTCTACTATGCTTCAGGTGAAGCCAAAAAAGCAAGGGTAGCCATCCTCATCTCAGATCAAGCAAAAGCAAAAATTCATCTAATTAAAAGAGATAAGGAAGGACACTATTATCCTGCTAAAGGGTAGCATAGATAATGAAGCAGTATCAATATTAAACATATACACAGCAAGTGGTGCAGCATCTAAATTCTTAAAAGAGAAATTAAGAGAGCTGCAAGAAGAAATAGACAGCAAAACTATAATAGTGGGAGATCTCAACCTTGCCCTCTCAGAATTAGATAAATCAAACCACAAAATAAATAAGAAAGAAGTCAAAGACATAAATAAAATACTAGAAACGTTTGATATGATAGATCTTTGGAGAAAACTAAATGAAGACAGAAAAGAGTACATGTTCTTCTCAGCAGCTCATGGAACCTATACAAAAATTGATCATATATTAGGAAATAAAAACCTCAAAATCAAATGAAGTAAGGCAGAAATAGTAAATGCATCCTTTTCAGACCATGATGCAATGAAAATTACATTCAATAAAAAGCCAGGGGAAAATAGACCAAAAAATAATTGGAAACTAAATAATCTCATACTAAAAATGATTGGGTGAAACAGCAAATCATAGACATAATTAATAACTTCACCAAAGAAAATGACAATAATGAGACATGATACCAAAATGTGGGATACAGCCAAAGCAGTAATAAGGGAAAATTTTATATTTCTACAGGCCTACTTGCATAAAATAAAGAAAGAAAAGGTCAATGAATTGGGCTTACAACTAAAATGCTAGAAAAGGAACAAATTTAAAACCCCCAGACAAACACGAAACTTGAAATTCTAAAAATAAAAGTAGAGATTAATAAAATTGAAATAAAAAACTATTGAATTAATTAATAAAACTAAGAGTTGATTCTATGAAAAAACCAACAAAATAGACAAACCCTTAGCAAACCTGATTAAAAAAAGAGGAAAAGCAAATTGTTAAGTCTTAAAAATGAAAAGGGAGAATTTGCCACTAATGAAGAGGAAATTAGAGCAACAATTAGGAGTTACTTTGCCCAACTTTATGCCAATAAATTTGATAACTTAAATGAAATGGAAGAATACCATCAAAAATATAGCTTTCCCAGATTAACAGAGGAAGAAGTAAATAGTCTAAGTAGTCCCATTTCAGAAAAAGAAATAGAACAAGCTATTAACCAACTCCCTAAGAAAAAATCCCTAGGACCAGATGGATTTACATGTGAATTCTACCAATCATTTAAAGAGCAATTAACTCCAATGCTATATAAACTATTTTCAAAAATAGGGATTGGAAAAGTCCTACCAAATTCCTTTTATGACACAGACATGATACCTAAATCAAGTAGGTTGAAAACAAAGAAATTCTTAAATAAAATATTAGCAAAAAGACTACAGAAAATCATCCCTGGGATAATATACTATGACCAAATGGGATTTATACCAGGAATGCAGGGCTGGTTCAATATTAGGAAAACTATTAGCATAATCAACTATCTCAATAACCAAATTAACAGAAACTATATGATCATCTCAATAGATGCAGAAAAAGCATTTGACAAAATCCAACATCCATTCCTACTAAAAACACTTGACAGTATAGGAATAAATGACTATTCCTTAAAATAATCAGTAGCATATATTTAAAACTGTCAGTAAATATCATATGCAAAGGGGATAAATTGGAACCTTTCCCAGTAAGATCAGGAGTGAAACAAGGTTGCCCATATCACCATTACTATTCAATATTGTCCTAGAAACGCTAGCCTTGGCAATAAGAGCCAAGAAAGAGATTCAAGGAATTAGAGTATATAATGGAGAAACCAAATCTATCACTCTTTGTAGATGATATGACGGTATATTTACAGAACCCCAGAGATTCTACTAAAAAGCTATTAGAAATAATTCAGAACTTTAGCCAAGTTGCAGGATACAAAATAAATCTATATAAATCCTCAGCATTTTTATACATTACCAACACGATCCAACAGCAAGAGATACAAAGAGAAATTCCATTCAAAATAACTGTCGATAGTATAAAATATTTGGGAATCTATCTACCAAAGGAAAGTCAGGAATTATATGAGCAAAATTACAAAACGCTTGCCACAAAAATAGTCAGATTTAAATAATTGGAAAAATATTAAGTGCTCTTAGATAGGCCGAGTGAATATAATAAAGATGACAATACTCCCTAAACTAATCTATTTATTTAGTGTTATACTAATCAGACTCCCAAGAAACTATGTTAATAACCTAGAAAAAATAACAACAAAATTCATATGGGAGAATAAAAGGACAAGAATTTCAAGGGAATTAATGAAAAAAAAAATCAAATGAGAGTGGCCTAGCTGTACCTGATCTAAAAGTATATTATAAAGCAGCAGTCACCAAACCATTTGGTATTGGCTAAGAAATAGATTAGTTGATCAGTGGAATACGTTAGGTTCATAGAACAAGATAGTGAATAAAGATAACAATCTAGTGTTTGACAAACCCAAAGATTCCCAAGTTCTGGGATAATAATTCATTATTTGACAAAAACTTCTGGGAAAACTGGAAATTAGTATGGCAGAAACTAGGCATGGACTCACACAACACCACATACTAAGATAAGATCAAAATGGGTCCATGATTTAGGCATAAAGAATGAGATCATAAATAAATCAGAGGAGCATAATATACTTTACCTCTCAGACTTGTGGAGGAAGGTATTTGTGACCAAAGGAGAATTAGAGATCATTATTGATCACAAAATAGAAAATTTTGATTACATCAAATTAAAAAGCTTTTGTACAAACAAAACTAATGCAAACAAGATTAGAAGGGAAGTAACAAACTGGGAAAACATTTTTACAGTTAAAGGTTCTGATAAAGGTCTTATCTCCAAAATATACAGAGAATTGACTTTAATTTATAAGAAATCAAGCCATTCTCCAATTGATAAATGGTCAAAGGATATGAATAGACAATTTTCAGATGATGAAATTGAGACTATTTCTACCCATATGAAAGGATGTTCCAAATCACTATTGATCAGAGAAATGCAAATTAAGACAACTCTGAGATACCACTACACACTTTCAGATTGGCTAAGATTACAGGAACAAATAATGATGAATGTTGGAGGGGATGTGGGAAAACTGGGACACTGATGCATTGTTGGTGGAGTTGTGAAAGAATCCTACCATTCTAGAGAACAATCTGGAATTATGCCCCAAAAGTTATCAAATTATGCATACCCTTTAATCCAGCAGTGCTACTACTGGGCTTATATCCCAAAAAAATACTAAAGAAGGGAAAGGGACCTGTATGTGCCAAAATGTTTGTGGCAGCCCTTTTTGTAGTGGCTAGAAACTGGAAAATGAATGGATGCCCATCAATTGGAGAATGGTTGGGTAAATTGTGGTATATTAATGTTATGGAATATTATTTTTCTGTAAGAAATGACCAGCAGGATGAATACAGAGAGGCTTGGAGAGGTCTACATGAACTGATGCTGAGTGAAATGAGCAGAACCAGGAGATCATTACACACTTCAACAACGATACTGTATGAAGATGTATTCTTATTGGAGTGGATATCTTCAACATAGAGAAGATCTAATTCAGTTCCAATTGATCAATGATGGACAGAATCAGCAATACCCAGAGAAGGAACACTGGGAAATTAGTGTATTGCATTTTTGTTTTTCTTCCCAGGTTATTTTTATCTTCTGAATCCGATTCTTATCTTGCTACAAGAAATTTGGTTTTACACACATATATTGTATCTAGGATATAATGTATGGGATTGCCTGTCATCTAGGGGAGGGGGTAGAGGGAGGGAGGGGAAAAGTGAATAAAAGGGATAATGCTGTAAAAAAAAATTACCCATGCATATGTAATGTCAAAAAATTATAATTATAAAATTAATAACAATAAATAAATAAATTCTATCATGGTAAAAAAATACCTATGCATATGTAATGTCAAAAAATTATAATTATAAAATTAATAAAAATAAATAAATAAATTCTATCATGGTAAAAAAAATTACCCATGCATATGTACTGTCAAAAAAAAAGTTATAATTGTAAAATTAGTTTTATAAAAGAAAAGCTTAATTACAATGGGTTTTTATTGTTTTTGGAACTAAGAGTCTCAATGGAATAGGGACTTAATGTCTAATTTGTAATACATTTTTGAAAATGCATATGTAATAGTGATTTTATATTTCTAATCCTAGACTGAATCTAAGTTGAAGTACAGGGTCAGGGGCTTCTATAATCAAGAATGCAGTTCTATAGCTATAGCAACACATATGAAAATCATTCCTCTGTCTCTGGAAAAAGTAATAAAATCAAACTTGATTTCATCAGAATGATTTCACCCCTACAAATTTATGGTACATGATTTCATCTAGGTCCTTGCTACAATTTCTTGACAATTCTACTTGACCCATATAGACAACAACCCTATCTCATTTCCTATCATAACTACTGCAACTCTTTTCCTCCTTTCCTATCATTCTGCACAGATCCTCCATATCCCACACATTTACAGCAGATACCCTAACCTCTTTCTTCACTAAGAATATTAAGAGCACCCCATATGAGCTCATTTTCCCCCTTTCTCCATGCTGAAGCTTTTCAGCATCATCCTCCATTCTCTTTTCTATCAGTTACAAGAGGTGCACCTTTGACAGAATTCTTTCAGGCCTCTTCTAGGATCTTTCTCCAACAGTCTTCTCTGATGGATTTTCAATACTTCCCTCACCACTAGATTCATTTCATTTTCCCAAAAATATGTTCACTTTCATTGAATTAAAAAAAAAAAAAAAACAACTTTCCTTGACCCTCTTCATCCAATTACTATCACCACTCTTACCTTCTCTTTACTTCTGAACTCCTGGGGGAAAAAAAAAGTTATTGACAAGTGAAGTCATCTCTTCCTCAATCTCCAGTTCTCAACCTCTTGTTATCTTCTTTCCTGTAATCCCTCTCGGGAGTTAGTGATGACCTACTATTCCTCCACTCTAGTGACTTTTTCCAACCATCAACTTCTATGACCTCCCCATATCTTTTGGCCTGCAGACCACTCAATCCTATTAGGTAGGGTTCAGGAGCGCTACGTTTTCTTGGATTTTCCAACCTTTTAAAATGCTATTAAGTTAAAGAAACTAGACTAGCATAAGATTTTTATCAAATCAAATTATCAAGGCAATTAGGTGACATTCAATATTTTATACTTCCAGCCCAGTGCCATCCACCATTGGCTTGGGAAGTAATTCCTAGTGCCATTCACCACTGTCCTAGGAAACCATCCTTAGTGCCATCCACCATTGACCTGAGAAGCAATCCCTAGTTCCATCCATCATTGTCCTTGGAAGCAATCCCTGCGGAGGTACAGCCTGGCAACTGCTCCTGCAGGTACTACAGCCCTACCTACTAAAGACCCAAAAAGGAAAGTCTTGCCACCAAAGAACTCAGTAATGTCAAACAGTTCCACATCAGGAAACTGAGATACTGTTATGATTTTGTTGTGGACGTTACATTAAAGAGCATACCACCTACATTGTGGCTGTATCTAAATATATGGAGTTTCTCTATCTGATTTGTAATTGAAACCTGAAAGCTAAAAAGTACAGTGCCTCTTCCATGAAAATGTGAGCATCTTGAAAGCCTGGGCTGTCTTATTTTTCAGTTGGTATTTAAACTTGATTCCCCATCATGACACCGCATCCTGGGCAAACCTTTCCAAAACATTACAGTGCTTCTCATATTTCTTTTCACTCATTCATTCATTTGTGTAGAGAGTGCTCAAGAAATAATCCCATTTATTTTCCATTGAAACAAAGTTAAACAGAAATGATAGACAGTTTGGTCTGAAGCAATATACAGTATTTAATAACTAAGATACTGTAATACACAAGATCTCTAAAGCTTAAGGCAACAAATTCAAATAAAGGGGGGAAATTTTCCAATTTTCCCTCGAGAAACCCAGCACAGACAATAATTAATAACCCTTTGGTTCTGGAGTGTTTGCCAATCTACCATATCTATTTTGTTGACAGTGAGTCTTTAGACCTGAAGATGGTGATCAAAATGTAAATGAATGGCAAAATAATCCAGACAGGAAACTCTCACTAATTCTTCTTGAATACTTAGATTTATTTCTGCCTAAGGTCTTTAGATTCCAGTCTGCAATGATTTTACTGACCCATCGCATGATCTTTCCTTTCTTAAGAGACTTAACACAATCAGGTTTTAGAGTCTTCATCTCTGCCAAAGATGGCACCAACCAAAGAATTGCTAGCCCAGTTCTCCATATGTTGCGATTCTTTTCCTGGCCTACTTAACAATGGTTAGAATTCAAACAACAGTTTTTATTCAGTTCTATTCGAATTCTTTTTTTAGGGGTGGTGGTAAATATTTTTTTAATTAACAAAAATTATTTTTATCTCCCTTCTCCTTCTTTGAAAAAAACAACACACTATATAACAAAAATATACCTTGGATCCTGTTGCTAGGATGCTGAGATCTGATAAGTAAGTTTTCTCTTAACTTTGCTTAGAACAAGGCCTCTGTACTACTTCCTGTTCATCTCTTCACAATGTCCCTGGATTCCCTCACCCTTCTAGCTCTCTTTCATGTTTGTGTTCTCTCATGTGAACATAAGACAGTCTGGCTTCCTTGTCCCTGACCCAGAGTGCTTAGTACAAAGCCTCCCACACAGTAAATTCTTAATAAATGTTTTTTCTATCCATTTTTATATATTCACAGTAGGTTAAGTGTAGTGAGGGTTGTGAATATGAAAAAGAAAACATAGCCTCTCCCCTTCAGGAATTTACCATCTAATAAAGGAGATAGCCCAGGGGCACAGATGAATATATAGTGAAATATAAAAAAGACCAGAGAAACATTAAGTCAAAATGCTCTAGGAGCACTTAGAGAGATTTTAGATTTAGAGAGAGACTGCTTTGGGCTTTTATGGAGGTGGGACAGAGAAAAGGGGATGGAGAAGGAGAAGATGGGATGGCATTTAGCTGGGTCTTGAAGGAACACCAGGTTTTTAATAGGCAACACAGAAGAGCACATTCTATTCCAGGCTTGGGAGAAAAGAGGTAATGAGATGAGGGGAACAATTAGACATCCAGTTTGCTTGAATTGGAGCAGGTTGAATTGGACAGAAATAATATGAAGTTTAAAGACAGGTGGGAGCCAAATGTCTCAGAACTCTATATGCCATGCTGATGAGTTTGAATTTCATGCTGTAAACCAGCAGCAGCCATTACTGGGCATCCCCATATAATCCAGAGCACAAGGACATAGACATAGTCAGGCTTATTTTTTAGAATATCAGAATGCTTCTCCCCATCCTGAGCTATCAGAATATCAGATATTCTCTTATCAAGATTCCTTCCCCTATCTCTAGGGTGCCTCCTCCTTTCTCCGGGGGCTCACCCTACCCTGTCAGAGTCCCGTTCTGCTCTCTGTACCCGAACTCCACCCTTGCCTCAATCTGCCCCTTGAGTCTGAGCCATGTGTATATAGGTCATTGAGAATTCACATTGTTTGCTGGATTCTTAGAGATGCTAGTCTCATTCATCCCTGGGACCAAACCATGGTTCCATTTGGTCCCAGTAAATCTCTCCCTTTTAAATAAATTATTAAATATTATCTAATCTCTATCTTGCCTCAGTTTCTCCAGCATTACATACTCAGAATACTAAGAAATCCTGTTTACCTCATTGCCCAGGTCCTTACCTCTCACTTGCCTCTCAACTCTTTGTAATCTGGCATGGCTCATTAGTCAACTGATTCTGGAGTCCCTCAAGTTGCCAGTGATCTCTTTATTACCAAATCTGATAGTGTTTTCAAGCCTCATGTTCCTGACATCTTTTGCATTATTTGAAGGCTGAATATTCACCACTTTTAGATAATCTCTTTCTCTTCTGATGTTGTTGGTCCATTACCAAAATCATGCCCTTACCTGTAGGTGTGCCCCAAAGTTCTGCATCTGTAGCATTCACTCTCTTGTGGACCTCATCTGTTCCAAAATGTCTAATCATCATCTCTACCTAAACATCACCCACAGATCCAATTTTCTTTTGGAGGCTCTAATCCTGCGGTTACCCACTGGACATTTTGCATTTGATGAATCTCAAACACATATCCAAAAAAGAACTCATTGTTTTTTCCCTAAAATCTACCAGGGTACCATTATCCTTCCAGTCACCAAGTCTACAACATAGGCATTATCTTCAACTCTTAACATTCCCTCACTGTATGTATCCAATGAATTGATATATCTTTTTGTAATATTTTTCTCTATGTAATATTCTCTGTTGAAGTTTCCTTGGGGTCTCTGGAGGCAGCCTTAGTTTCAGTTCAGTAATCACAAGTGCATCCAGGAGTTAAAGCCCAAACCCTGTATTGTCTCCTTCAAAGTCTTGTCTCCTTCACTTGGGGCTCGGCTAGCTTTTCTGGAGGCCTTCTGGATCTTGGTTTCAGTGGAGAAGTGAAGGAGGAGAGCAAGCCACCACTTCTCTGGTCTTCCCTTGTTCTGATTCTGGCTGAACTTGTCCAAGCTTATATGATCTCTTATCAAATCTTGTAGAACTATATTAAGTACTAAGTACATGTACTGAACTAGAGAACTGTTAAGCACCATGCTAAACTAGATAACTATTGTCTCTATCAATTCTACTGACTTAGCACCTTGTTTCAAGTTCTGGCCCATAACGTCTTTTGATTCCACAACACTTCTTGCATCTCTCCCCTTCTCTCTAGATACACTGTCATCAAGACCTCAAATCTTCTGACTTTTTTGCTTCTATCTTATGTCAAGGATTCTCCAGTTGAAGAAAATGCAGGAAAAAATTGTGTATTCTATTGAATGTTACCAAATTTTAAAACTCATAATGGCCTGAAGAAAAGCAAGTATAGTCATTCCCTCCCCCCACCATCTCTAAATCATTGTCTTCTTTCTCATCCAACCCCTAGGTTCTAGTACCTTTATTCTCTGATGATTGGAATTTCATTCCTTTGGATTGTATTGTCTTTCTGATTTGGGGCCAACCTTCCCTTCAGGCACTGCCCTGGCTGCTAGTCTCTTCAGTTCTATATAGCTACATGGTCCTGTTCCCAACCTCAATGTCCACTTCATACATTTTAACTGCCATGTCCTTTCATTCCCAAAGCTTTCCTCCCCAAACAGTGACTTCAAATGGATTGCCCTGAAATTTTCCTATCTTCCTTATAACTCATTCTATAGACTGGGACATACTGTCAAAAACTTGTCCCTATTCACTTACTTTGTGAGAACGTGTGACAATCACACCACGAAACCAGAGAGAAACCTGTTCATCTTGGATCCTGACTCCAGCCTCACACAGTATAGATTAACTTCAAGAATCTGGAAAACACACAGAAGGAATATTTAAAGCCATGGGATTGAGTAGATGTGATCACCAAAGAAGAGATAATGGAGAGGGAAGAGAAAAATGGCCAAAGATGGAGCCTTGGAGGACTTGGAGGAGCCTTAAGGTTTTGGGACAAGGAGATTAATGATGATTGTGATGATGGTTATAGTGGTGGTGGTAGGAGAAGTAGTAATAGTAGTAGTAGTAGTAGTAGTAGTAGTAGTAGTAGTAGTAGTAGTAGTAGTAATGGTGGTAGCGGTAGTAATAGTAGTAATGATAATAGTGGTAGTGATGGTTGTGGTAGTAGTACTAGAGTAATATTAGCAGTACTACTAGTAATGGTGGTGATGGTGGTGGTAGTAATAGTGATGGTAATTGTGATAGTTGTCATTGTAGTAGTAGTAGTGGTAGTGATAGTTGTAGTAGTAGTAATAGTGGTGGTAGTGGTACTAATAATAGTAGTAGTAATGTTAATGTAATAGCAGCAACAGTAGCAATAGTAATAGAAACTACTACATATAAAGCATATAGAATTTTTAAGGATTACAAAAATTACAATATGACTATATTGAACAGTACCACAGACCAAATGCTAATTACTAATTACTAATATACTATATAATGCTATAGTTCTATGTACTATAGTATCAAGCATTGTGCCATTGTATTATATCAAACATTATTGCCATATCATATAAACTGTAAGTTATGTACCATAGTATTTTATCAAACATTATTATTATATCATATAGTACTGTAAACTATACAGTTCAATATACTATATACTCTATATGGTATACAGTACATATTACTGTATACTATTACCATGTAATATGGAATATACAGAATTATTACATATTACTATATACTATATAAACTATATATACATATACATATATATATATAACTATACAGTATTTCTATATATTGTAGTTATTCATCCTTATTTTTGAAGAAAACCAGTGTCAACATGGGATGATGTTTTAACTTGTGTGTGAATTGGATTTCTGTGAGGCAGAATTGCACAAAGCCATCAGCCTCACCCTCTCTTCCAGAGACACCGAAGTCCAAGGGCAAGACAAAAGTCAAGACAATAGATCATAAAGACTGAATGCAGTGAATAACCTCAGCATCTTCAATATCTGACCAAGCTCCAAGAGCACCACTTATCATCCCAACTTCATCAGACACTTAGTAAGTTGTGTGTCCCTGGGCAAGTTATTTCATCCTGTTTGCCTCAGTTTATTTTTCTGTAAAATGAGCTGAAGGAAAAAATGATAAACTACTGCAGTATCTTTGCCACAAGAACCCTAAATGGAATCACTAAGAGTTAAAAACAACTGAAGTTTTAAACAAATCACTAACTTCTCTGCAATTTTAAAAGGGAAGGAAGGAGAAGAAAATTAGACTGGATGATCGATCTCTCAGGCTCAACCACTCTATGTATGATTTTGCTTAGAAGTGGCAACAGCAGAGCTCTGAAAGACTAGGCTGCAAGTTCTGCCTGTCTGTCACATACCAAGCAAATCCTTCAATGCCTCAATGCTCACCAGGAAACTTTCTAAGACTATTAGTTGAAAGGGAATTGCTGATTGGTACAAAGGATTTTTCCCTACAGTCTTCTATACCAATGAAATCATAGGTCTGAAACACAATTAAAAAGTTTTCACTTTAAATCTGGAGAGATTATGAACTGACCACTCAATTAGCACATATTTTATTAAGTATTTTTTTTCTATTCTGCACATTTTAGTAAATACTGGCTATACCAAGAAAAGGATCCCCTGACCTCAAATGACTTATAGTCCAGTGGAGGAAACAACATATACACAAGTCAGTTCATATTAGACAAATAGCATGATTAAAGGTAGACTTTGAGAGAAAGATCACATGGAGAAGATAGCTTGAACTGAGTCCTAGGAGAAGCCACAGAATCTAAGAGTCAGTGATTAAGTGAAAGAGCATTTTAATCATAGAAATCAACTAGTTCAGAGCCTCAAGTTTAGAGATGAAACATGGAATAATGTGAAGAATCATAACACAATTTGTTTCAGTTAGGGACTAAGAGGTAAGGGGAGGAGAAAAAGCATTTTAACTGGTAACGCAAAAGTGAGGAACATTGTCACTGGACCAAAAACTGAATCACTGCTTATTGGAAACATTTGGTCAGTCAAGGTATCAGTTAGGCATGTGGTCTTAAATCTAAATGAATATATTGAATACCGATCATGGCTAATAGATGCCATCATCTGAGTATTAAGTTGGGAGAGGAGGTCTCTGCTTCTTCTTTTAATTTAACCATTCCAGCCTCAGAAAAAGTAATTCAGAAACAATTTCTTAATTAAAGTCCTTTAATTAGACTCCAGGCTCTTCTTTGAAATTCTGTCTTAGAATTTTAGAATCACTGTTTGGAGAGAGTTGGATTTGAATTCCATCTCTGATGCTACTAGTTCAGTGGTTAATAACCCTTTTTTGTGACATCCACCCCTGTGGCAAACTGTCAATGCCTATGGGCCCATTTTGGGGGCAATATCTTTAAATAGTCAAAGGAAATGCTAAATTTTGTTTAAAGATTAATGAAAATAAAGATGTAATCTGTTTCTTATCCAGGTTTCCTATCAGACCTCAGATTTAAAAACCCACATACTACAAATTACTTGAGCAGTATGAGTCAGTTTACTACTCTGTAAAATGGCACTTATAAGATGATGGTATCAAGATTTAGAAGGAACTTAGAATCTATCTCATCTAACTGACCCTAATTTATAAGAAATCAAAGCATTCCCCAATTGATAAATGGTCAAAGGATATGAACAGACAATTTTCAGATGATGAAATTGAAACTATATCCATTCATATGAAAGAGTCAAATCACTATTGATCAGAGAAATGCAAATTAAGACAACTCTGAGATACCACTACACACCTGTCAGATTGGCTAAGATGACAGGAACAAATAATGATGAATGTTGGAGGGGATGTGGGAAAACTGGGACACTGATGCATTGTTGGTGGCGTTGTGAAAGAATCCAGCCATTCTGGAGAGCAATTTGGAACTATGCCCAAAAAGTTATCAAATTGTGCATACCCTTTAACCCAGCAGTACTATCATTGGGCTTATATCCCAAATAAATACTAAAGAAGGGAAAGGATGTGCCAAAATGTTTGTGGCAGCTCTTTTTATAGTGGCTAGAAACTGGAAGATGAATGGATGCCCATCAATTGGAGAATGGCTGGGTAAATTATGGTATATGAAGGTTATGGAATATTATTGCTCTGTAAGAAATGACGAGCAGGATGGATTCAGAAAGGTTTGGAGAGACTTACAGGAACTGTTTCTGAGTGAAATGAGCAGAACCAGAAGATCGCTATACACTTCAATGCTATATGAAGATGTATTCTGATGGAAGTGGATATTTTCAACATAAAGAAGATCCAACTCACTTCCAGTTGATCAATGATGGACAGAAACAAGAGAAGGGGGAATTGAATGTAAACTGTTAGCACTACTGTCTATCTACCCAGGTTACTTATACCTTTGGAATCCAATACTTAAAGTGCAACAAGAAAATTGGATTTACACACATATATTGTATCTAGGTTATACTGTAACACATGCAAAATGTATGGGATTGCCTGTCATCTAGGGGAGGGAGTACAGGAAGGGAGGGGAAAATTTGGAAAAATGAATACAAGGGATAATGTTATTAAAAAAAAATTACTCATGCATATATACTGTCAAAAAAATATATAATTATAAAATTAATAAAATTAAAAAATAAAACACAAGTAAAATCCCCCCCCCCAAAAAAGAATCCATCTCATCCAATTCCCTCATTTTAGAGATGAGAAAACTGGGGCCCAGGGTTAAATGACTTGGTCGGAGTAACATAGGGAAATAGATATAATAAGAAACAGAATTTGAAGCCAGTTCCTCTGACTCCAGAGTCAATACTTTGTAAATATGAAATTCTTTGAAAAATTTAAAGGGCTATATGACTATGAACTACTATTATGGATCCAAAATCCATAATAAAAATAAATATTTTTAATGCCTAAGATCCTAACTTTCATAAGGGCTGAATACTAACATCTCATTATATGGATTGCTTAGCTTCATGGCTCCATTACCAGGCTTCCTCCTTCAAGAAACTTGTTCTAAGCCCACAGTTATTGAGGAAATATCTCCTATGCATCTAATTATTAGTGTTCTGTCTTTCCTTAAACTACCTTCAATTTATAGCTCTGTTTATTTCAGTTGCAATAGAATGCAACTCCTATTCTCTTTATATTCCCAGCATATAGGAGAGAACTGAGTAAAGGACAATGTTAGGTGCTACTGTAGTGGATAGGTGGCTGGTTCTAGAATCAGCTCATGTTCCCAAATTCAAATCTGTCCTCAGACACTCACAAGTTAGTTGTGCGATCTAGGCAAGTCACTTAGCCCTATTTGCCTATTTCCTCAGCTGTAAACAACAAAACATGTTTGTCTAATTGGCCTAAATAAAGAAGAATAAATAATAATTAATAGCTCAAAGAGGAAAGAGTAATAGTTGGGTGGGGGGAGGTTGAAAGAATAGGTACAAGGAATGGATCCATCCAGGATGTGATCAATGGTTAAGAGACTTCTGAAGAACCAAAGGTATTTTTCTTATATTTTTGCAGCAGCAGTAGCATAGAAAATACAGGATATAGACCAAATAAATGGAGCTGAAGTTCATAACCACATAATGCTGTGTCAAGCATTTAATTCAATCCACAGCTGAAACTGACTCCCTCTCTTTCTGAACAGACAAACGGGTAGAGTAGATGGTATTTTTAAAAAACAGGAAAACAGAAAACTGTCAAATCATTTCCTGACTCCAGTATTGTTAGCTGTTACTAAATTAACAGAACATTTCCTACATGAGCAAATTATCAAATCTTTAAATACAATTATAGTACCTTTTAAAAAATATCAGTTTTAATTATATTTTCTTTTGACAAAGTAATTATGCTTCAAGAAATGATGATCAGAACAATTTTCCCCTGCCAAGTCTAAGAACAGAAGGTGAAAAGAGGTGCATTTAGATTATCTTGTAAAGGGCTAGTTAAACTTTCTCTAACCCCCTTTCCTAGCTTAATAAAAGAAAAGTTTAAAAATACATCAGCAAAACACAAATTTTAATCTTCTTTCCAGTCATTGTAATTTAATGTTCTTTAATACAATGGCCGTCATATCCTGGGATTTGCTTACCTCCTGGCCCACAATCATTTATTTCCTATTTAAAAATCACAGGTCTAGGTAAGGAGGGTTTGGGTTATTAGGTGAGAATAAATGAAATGACTCCCAAAGGCTTCTTATTTTCAAGAGGAAACCACTGTGAGGAAATGTGCTATGTGAAAAGGACAGAAAAATTTAAGATTCAAGAAGGATGAGTAAAGAAGACAGGAGTTTAGGCTCCCAATAGACTAGAAACATTAACTATTCAGGGAAATCTGCCTGGAAGACTTTATTCAAAGGAGATACCCCTCAGCAATGAAATCATTAGGTATAGTTTGGCACACCCCCCCCCAAAAAATAAAAACAAACACATACAGTTCCTGAAGTATTCAGGTGCCAGAATGAGTAACTTAGAAGGACATCAAGTCCCTGAAGCATCAGTTGTATGACTAATCTATTCACAAATTCTTCATACATATAGGGCTCCCATACACAATTTTTTTTACTTTTTTCTTCTTTCCATTGATGGCACTTTTGTTTGCAGGAAAATTTGGAGGGGCATGGAAGAGCATCCTGAACTTGGGATACCTACCCCTCACCCAACCCAGTAAAAAATCCAACCGGTGAATATAAACTAAAGAAGGGGTAGGGCCAAAAGGATACTACAATGTAGCTAGAATTTGTAAGGGCTTTAGCTACTCTATTCCTTCAAAGACCAATTGGTCCTCTTTATCCCCAACTTTTCCTACTTTGTAACTTAATTTAAAACTTTTTAACTTAAGAACTTTTAAAAATATTTAACAATTAGCTTCATTGTAACTATCTTAAACCTGAATCTAATCCCATCAGACTCTATTAGACTTTTATATCGTTTAAAGAGTCTTTCCCAGCAGTTTTCTTGCCATATATCACTTTTTAGTAATTTTTAAAATTTAATTTAAAATTTTTAATAAGAGAAATATCAAGGGGCAACTAGGTGGCACAATGGATAGAGAACCAGCCCTGAAGTCAGAAAGACATGAGTTCAAATCTGACCCCAGACACAACACGTCCTAGCTGTGTGACCCTGGGCAAGTCACTTAATTCCAATTGCCTCAGCACAAACGAAACAAACAAACAAAAAGAATAAATATCAAATGAGAAAACCCAAGAGTATAGATTTTAGAATCATAAATTCAGAGCTAGAAAGAATCTCAGAGGTCATTGAGTTCAATCTTTCCATTTTATAGAGAAACAGAGAACCAGAGAGATTAAGTTACTTTCCTGTAGCCATATACATTATAACTGTCAGATCTAAGGATGGGGATTCAGATCTCTGGCTCCAGATATCTACCTCTTGGATTCTCTCAAGATTTAATTCAAAGCCCACTATTTTTCAAAAAGCTTATCTCAGTTTCCCATTTACTAATGCCTTCTCTTCAGTTCATTTTCTATCTACTTTGTATGTATTTATATATACCTAGCCATTTATATGTTTTGTTTCCCATTGAATGTAAACTCCTTGTATGGAATGGAGAGATAAGGTGAAGAGCTTCCAAGAATGTTTAAATTTCTTTTCTGTATTTTATTATTCATTATTTCTATGTCTCTGTGACCTGCATTAAGTATGTTGTGTGTTAGCCAATATTTACTTAACCTGAAATGATGACATTTATCGCTATTCAATGTTATCAATATTTAAACTATCAGTTGAATGCTGTTAGCTTAGTAATCTAAATTTTGAAGGTCTGTTGGCACCCATGTCTAACATTCAATTAAGGGGAGAAGGCACTTATTTTCTTAATGGTCCCCAACCTATGATGTAATCCTTTGTAACCAAGCCTATAAAAATTGTCTATCTTTCCTAATTCTTTAGCCCTTCTACCATGAGCTTTCTCTTTCCCTCCTCATGGTAGAATTGCTCATTCTCATGAGAATCTATTAATAAACAACTACTTTTCTGCTTTTTATTTCGAGAAGTCTCTGAGTAGTCATTTTTGGATAGGACACATCCTTGAGGGCAGGAATTACTTTTGTTCTTGTTTTTATTTGACTATAAATCAGATGCCTTTAAATGTTTCAAAGTTACTCCTAATGAACTGGAGGCCCTTAAATATTCTATGGTGACTTCTTTCCCTCTCTCTCTTTTTGTTTTGTTTTTGCTGAGGCAATTGGGGTTAAATGACTTGCCCAGGATCACACAGCTAGGAAGTGTTAATTAAGTGTCTGAGGCCTAATTTGAACTCAGGTCCTCCTGACTTCAGGGCTGGTGCTTTATCCACTGTGTTGCTCTATCCACCTAGCTGCCCCTATGATAATTCTCAATGAAATTGAAACTCTTTTGTTTACCCTCTGTAATAACTTTACAATCACCTTGACAAATATTTATTAAGCCTCTCCTTGCTATACATCCTGGATTGTGCTAAATTGTGGGATTAGAGGTTTGGGAAAGAAGATAATTAATTAAAAGACAGTCTCTAATGTCACAGAGTTTACAATGTAGTTGTCATTCATAATTCAGTGTGGGAAAATAATACCTGAGTATCAAGGGTCTAAATTCTTGTTTGTTTTCTGACCTAGTCAGTGGTCTTGGGGAGATTATGTGACTAATGAGCTCCTCACCCTGAGACAATTCCATGAAGCAGCTAGGGGATCCTCCAGTAACAGCTATGTAAGTCCACTTCTGGGCCCAAAGACAAATCTCTTCCAGCTGGATAGAACCTGTGACATACTCCACTGGCATAATTTTTAAAAGTGGGTCCCCTCCAAACCATAAGGAAGCATCAGAGGGGACTTTAACAATAAAAATACAGAATTACAGAATTTCTAAATGGCAAAGGGTCTCATTGACCATCTAGTCCAAAACATTGAAAAAAGAATCCCTCCAACAACATTGCCAACCAGCAATGATCTAGCCATGGAATTCCATTTGTGTCTCTTTTCTCTCTTAACTATTAAGGCCAATCAGTTAAATCCCATTGATCCTATTTCTTTAATAATCTCTTACAATGATACCATCATCTCTATTTCCACTGAAACCATACTGGCACAGACTCTAAGACAAGTGTCATAACTATTAAAATAGAGGTCATTGCCTCCCTAACTTCAAATTGGATTGTCCTTAAATCACTTTAGAGAAAGAAAATCTATCCTTTTTCTTAAAGTGAAATGGCTTAAAATATTTTACTCTGAAAAGGGACCCACATGTGCAAAAATGTTTGTAGCAGCAAGAAACTCCTGGAAACGGAGTGGATGCCCATCAATTGTAGAATGGCTGAGTAAGTTATGATATATGAATGTTATGGAATATTATTATTCTGTAAGAAATGACCAACAGGATGATTTCAGAAAGGCCTGGAGAAACATCAACTGATGCTGAGTGAAATGAGTAGTATCAAGAGATCATTGTATATGGCAACAACAAGAATTTACAATCAATTCTGATAGAAGTGGCTCTTTTCAACAATGAGGTGATTGATGCCAGTTCCAATGGTCTTGTGATAGAGAGAGCCATCTACACCCAAAGAGGGGACTGGGGACTGATTGTGGATCATAACACAGTATTCTTACTCTTTTTGTTGTTGTTTGCTTGTATTTTGCTTTCTTTCTCATTTTTTCCCTTTTGATCTGATTTTTCTTAAGCAGCATGATAACTGTGGAAATATATATAGAAGAACTGCACAGGTTTAACATATATTGGATTACTTGCTATCTAGGGGAGGGAAAGGGAGGGAAAAAACTTGGAACACAAACTTTTGCAAAAGTGAATGTTTAAAATTATCCCTACATATGTTTTGAAAATAAAAATCTTTAATAAAAAAAGAAAATGAAAAAGTATCTTCCCCCATTTGTCCAATGACTCAAATGTGTTTCTTTATCATGATGCCTATTGCATAGAACAAGTTGCTGCTAAGTAAGGACTTTAGAATTTTGCAACAAAATTGTCTTTCTGTTTATCTGAACTTTGGGTGTTATTTGTATTCATGACAGAATAAGAGAAAGGCCTATTATTCATTTTGTAAAAGTTTAAGGAAGGAGAACCCACTTTCAAGCCTATTTGTATTCAGACTTTCAAACCAATCATGGTCTTAAAACTCTTCTTGCTTTATAGAATTTTTTTTTTGAGGCTGGGGTTAAGTGACTTGCCCAGGGTCACACAGCTAAGAAGTGTCTGAGACCAGATTTGAACTCCAGTCCTCCTGAATTCAAGGCTGGTGCTCTATCCACTGCACCACCTAGCTGCCCCTAGAATTTTTTTATTATGTTCTTTGCATAGGTCATTTTATCTAACAGTTAAGTGACTGAGGCATATGGATTTTATCTTGGGTATGAAGGTTTGGAGAATTTCATTTTGGGCATCATAATTCACATTGTGAATATGAGGGCATTTTTTCCCATCTATTTTATACAAAGTAACATATGGCTTTTGCACTTATATCCCCAGTACCTAGCACAGTTCTTGACACATTATAGGTCCTTAATAAATTCTTGTTGATTGACTCAAAGATTCATAGAATAAGAACAAATGGAACTGTATAGTTCAACTCTTATGTTTATTCAGTTATTTTCAGTCATGTCTGACTCCCCATGACCCTATTTAGGTTTTTTTCTGGCAAAAATACTGCAGAGATTTGTCATTTCCTTCTCTAGATCATTTTACAGATGAGGAAACTGAGGCAAACAAAAAATGAGGGTGAATGAGTTGTGCCCAGAGTCACCCAGCTAGGAAGTTATCAGACACAGGATTTCAACTGAGGAAGAGAAGTCTTCTTGACTCCAATCTCAGCATTATGTGCTCTATGGAGCCATCTAGATGCTCTTCATTTTACAAATGGGGAAATTGAGCCCCAGAGGACTGAATTGACTTGCCCAAAGTCATACAAGGTAGTATCAGATGGAATTTGAACCCATGTCCGTTGCCTCCAATTTAGTGAACTTGTGTCATATATTATAAGGGGCTGAAACTCTTGAGTCAAAGCACTGAGGTGGGACAATCAAGTGCTCAAGGCCAATTACTGATTGGACAATACAAGAATATGCTTGGAAAATGGCCCTTCCCACTATCCTGTGCTGGCCATCATTTGGTATATACAGAGAATTGTGGGAGGGATTAGGAGGTGAAGGGAGACTAGCCAGGGGCACTTCTGTGAAAGGGATGAGGTGATGAGGTCACAGAGATCCTATGTGTCCACTCTCTTCACTTCTACCACTAAAGACCTAGAATAAAGATTTTTGCTTATCCTGACTCCGGCTGATTCTAAGGTATCCAGGGTGTTAGCATGGTCGCCACAATATATCATTCAGTAAAGATTATTTTGAAACTAATTATTCTTGCCTTTAAAAAAAAATGGAAGTTGTATTTGGTAGTAAATAGATTATATATATAATCAACAAGATTACATTGAAGCAGATTTTCTAACACTTAACTTATTCTTTTTTCAATGACCTAATATATCAAATCATTTAGGTAGATATACTGGGTAGCGCAATGGTTAGACCAAGATCTTGAATCTACAAGACCTGAGTCTAAATACAGCCACTTATTTAATGTATAATACTGGATCATCACTTATCCTCCCTGGAATTGGTTTCCGCATATGTAAGTTGGGGATAATAACAGCTTCTACCTTCCAGATTGTTGTGGAGATAAAATGAAATAATATTTGTTAAGTATTTTGTAAACCTTGAAGGGCTAACAAATGGCAGCTAATATTATGATGGATAGATGAATAGATAGATGATAGGTAGACAGACAGGATGAATGAATAAATAGATAAGTAGACAGGATGAATAAATGAATAGATAGATAGAAGGATGGATAAGATAGATGGTAGGTAGGTACGTAGGTGGGTAGACAAGATGAATGGATGAATAGACATAATAGATGATAGATAGATAGATAGATAGATAGATAGATAGATAGATAGATAGATAGAGATAGCATGTATTGTCTTACTATATGCCAAGCACTGTAAATACAATTGAAACTGTAATCTGGGAATATGACACATAAAAGGGAGCTGAAAAGGAGAATGAATTTACCTAAAATATTCAATACTTGACTGAAGCCTGAATACACTAGTCATAGAATTAAAGCCTTTTTGAGAACTGCTAGGAACATTTAGGGTAACTATGTCCAATCCTTTTATTTTGCAGATAAAGAAAATGAGGCTTACACAAAAAAGATAATTAGATTGCCTTTGGTCAGAGAGCTAGTGAATCACAAGATTAGAGATTTAGGCATCAAAGAGCCTTCAGAGGTCATCTAGTTGAACTTCAGCTAGGAGGCCCACTTGACCTCATCTTCCTGAGTTCAAATTCTGAAACTCATTAGCTGTGTGACTCTGGACAAGTTACTTAACTCCATCTGCCTCAGTTTCCTCATCTGAAAAAATGAGTCAGAAGAAAATAGCAAGCCACTCCAATATCTCTGCCAAGAAAACCCCAAATGGGATCATGAAGAGTAGGATACAACTGAACCTCTTGTTGACAAGTGCAATGTTCTGCTTCCTCACTGGCTGAATTGCAATATTATCTCCTTCAAGAAGTCCACCTCAGATTTGGCTAGCCTCAAGACCTTCCTCATCATGATATTTCATTTATTTTACATCTACTTAATGCCAACCATTCTTCATTATCAGAAAAACACCTTGGAAAATGGCTAAATATGTCAAATAAGTTTGACTTATCTCCTCAATAAGAATATACTTCTTGAGACAAGAACGGTGTCTTCTATTTTTTTTTACCCTCTCCTTGAACTTCTCCCCAGCACCCCCTCCATCTTCACTCCCCCTTGGCCTTCTACTGTTGCTGAAAATATATAGGGTGCTAAGTAAATTCATGTTGAATGGATGGATGGATAGATGATAATAACTACTATTTATACTAAAATTCCAATATATACCAACATTCTAAAACTAATTTTAAATAGAAAAAGACCAAATTTGGAGTCAGATGATGACTGGCATCCAAATCCCAGCTAAGTTTACTACTTATGTGGGAGATAACAATAATAATAATAACTAATGTTTTACAGCATTTTATATGGATTATTTCATTTGATCTTATCTGCAACCTTTTAGAGCATGTCTTTCCCACAGTCACACACCTACTCAGTGTCAGAAGAATAGTTCAAAACCACATTTTACAGAGTCCAGTTCTCTTCACGGCACTACATTACCTAACAAGACTCAGATTCCTTCTGTGTAAAATAAAAGTGTTAGAGGAGATGATCTCCAATTTCCAGCTCTGCATCCTACTCTCTCTCCTTTGAGTTGGTTTTACTTCTGTGATTCCTACTTCATACTTGAAAGAATATATTTTTGGTAGAATTTGGTTTCTTTGAATTCTATGTACTCTACCCTATGAAAAAGTTTGAAGTTGGCTTGCTTTTTAGTAGCAATACACTTTTAATGTTTCTCCATTACAATGAAAGTGAGAAATTGCCCTTTCAACACTCCTCCACTGACAACTTTTCTTTGAGGGTTCCATATATTTCATCTTCCTAACATCCCTAGAGTCAGTGTAAGCAAAGAGTCAGGAGAGAAGGCATAAAAGCTATCAGACAGGAAAATTGGGCCAGAAAGGTTATTTACTTGGCATTAACATCTTGTTACAACCTAAAAACTAGACGAGATGATTTTTTTTAGGGGTGGTTTGTTTGCTTATCAATGGCATCTATAAAATTGGTCTTTTTCCTTCAATCCTATTTCATGTATGTAGAGTACAAAGGCAATGATGGTCAAAGGAGAGAGCTCTCTGCCTGGTCCATGGAGGTCTTATTGTCCTCAATAGAGTTCTATCAAAATGCTTATTTGGCTTAAAATGGACACTCAAATTCTCTGCCTTCCTGGTCTTACAGCCTCAGCTGGATAACATTAAAAAGATATTCAGTAAACCATGTGAGCTCTGAGACCTTGCCAATAATGGGCACTGGGTCACAAAGTCCATTTGAGTTATTCTCACACTTAATGGTTTGAGTTGGTTTCTCTTTGCAGACTCTCAAAGAGTTTTAGTTTTAATTTGCCCACCAAAAGCATTTATTAAGGCTTACTTTTGCTTTAATATTTTAAAAAGTAAATAAACATTTGTTTTTATTTAATTTCATTTCCTAAAGGCCTCATTAATTAAGTTATTATGCTCTTTTCTCCTGGTTATTTTGGTGCCTTAAATTAAGAGTCAGATATTTATGGATAAGCAAAAATGCTATTTGTTCTCTTGGGGCATTATTTTAATAATCTTTAAGATCTTTATCTGCTCCATTTATTTGAGGACTCATTATTAGCTTCCTGAAGCTTAATTCTTCCCTATCCTCTCTGATTAGTGTCTAATTTGATATGGCATGTGTTTGCTTGCTTTTAAATTCCCAAATCTATAAATATGCAGCTTTTAAAAGCTGATGATATGATTGATCTCTGTGAAAGATTTCTCTCTCCATTTATGTATGCATATGTATGTTAATAGAACACAAGCTCTGAGTTCCCCCCTCTCTCATATGGATTACAAATCCCTAAAGGACAGGAACTTTTTTTGTACTTTTTCTTTTTAATCTCCATATCTTAACAGAGTGCCTAATACACAGTAAATACTTAATATTTGATGACTGATTGACAGACCACTTTTTCAGAGGTTCACCCAGATGAGAAATTATTTTGGCTAAAGTAATTCTTGAGATTATCTACTAAATTGTAGGTCAATTGTGACTTACGTTGGTGATTGGAATAATTGTACTATTAAAATGACCGCTCTTTAAAGTATTCAATATTAAGTAATAATATTAATAATAATAACAGCTATTAATTTTGTAGTGCTATAAAGTTTATGAAACACCGTATATGTGTTATTTCATTTGATCCTCACAAGCATCCTATGAGGTATGATCATCACTACCCGCTTTTTACAGATGAGACAACTAAGGTGAAAGAGATTAAGAGATTTGTCTAGGGTCATACAGCTAATGTCTAAGGCAAAATTTGATTCAGGTTTTTGTAATTCCAGCTCTGTGCTTAACTGTTAAATATTATATACACATATAAGATAGATAGATAGATGAATGGATAGATAGAACTGAAAAAGAAAAAGAGAGACAGTTAATTAGACAGGTTAGATTAAGAATAGATATTTAGATAATAAAGGATAAATAAATGTCAGATAAAGAAATGGTTGAGAAAGAGAGATAGAAAGATAGAGAAAGAGAGAAGGAGGAACACAGAGAGGGAGGGAGAAAGGGAGAAGGATGGAGGAAGAGAGAGAGAGTTAAAGGGGTTTTAATGAATCCTTGTTGCCATTGATGTGATATTCTCTCTGAGTTGTGTGGGGGGAGAGAAGGGGAAGATTGCAATCCATTCACCCACTCCATTCTGTGGAATTCAGATCCACATTCTCCCATAAATCCTCCTAAGGGACCCATCCCAAGTGCTAAGAATCATCACTGTCTAGACCTGGAAGCCCTCTCAATGTCTCAATAGAGAAACTACACTCCTTTCTCCCCAAACAGTGGCAAAGGGGACACTATACTACTTCTGTATGATTCTTCATCTGAAGTATCATCTAGCCTACTTAGATTTACACTATCTTGTAAGATTCATTGGCACAAGGCATCATAGAGTATCATTTATATTTTTTAAAAGATGGGTTTTTCTTTCAGAGAGAAGACTGTGGTCATTGAAAGCTTTATACAATCACCCAATCACTTTTCTCTTCCCTTTTCCATTCTATGTTCAGTTTACTATCTATCTGCAAAGATATGTCCAAAATATATGTACTGCTGGTCTAACTCTTATCCATCTAGCTTTTGATTATAATCTGGACAACAGACATTCTTCAACCACTTGTTTTTTTTGTTGTTTTGTTGTTGTCGTTGTTGTTTGCTCGTTTGTTTGGTTTTTTTCCTCAGTGAATAATTAAAACAAAAACTCCTGATTAATAATTAATTTCTTTGGGAGATTGCAGTGTTGTGGGGCTTGATGCAATATCCATAAGTGGAAGTCTGGACCCAAGATCTCTCCATTTGAAGGGACTGTGCCTTCAATTGATTCTCTATGCCAGACACTTTCCATAACAAAGCATACATACATTTCCCCTATTTATGTCTATCATATTAACAGAAGATTGTCAAACCTATCTCTATCACTGTGCTAGTCAAGAAATGACATTAATGGATGTGTGAGTTGCATGCCTTTTTTCTGCCTCAATCTTCCTGTAGGAGCACATAAAGTATTCACCCACTGTGCTATCAGCAACCTTCACTTTTTCTTAATATTGAGATACTATCAGTGACTGGCCGGCCAGTTATCCCTTGCTCATGTCATGTGATCAGCCCACCTTCCCTTACAAATTACTCTTTATTCCTTTTTTCCTTATCTTAAACGTGTTGTTTGTAAAGTTCCCCAAATGTAACCTACTTTTCTTCATTCTCTGGTTGTTAATGTGTACTTGGTTCCAAATCATGGCATTTTCCACATCTCCCAGTCTTGCAAATGGGGATGTTTATGTGTGTGTATAGAAGCTAGTTCAAATCATGTTTGTGGATGTGTATTTGCTTATATGTGTATATATTCATATTTTGTATATATGTATGAGTATATTTATATGTGTATGTTTTTATACATACACATATAAATATACTCATACATATATACAAAATATGCATATATGAATAGGAACTAATTCAAACTATGTTTATGCATTTAAGTATACATTACTTACATATCATATTTATATATAATATGTATAATTCAAACCAGGGGTTTTTTAGCTTTAAATTGAATATTTTTAATTCAGAAATTCACTTCAATGAGAATCAGAAATTTTAGTTAATTCTCATTACTAAGCGTCAGGAAAACAATGGCAGTTGAGACTTTTATATTCAAGGCACAAAAGTCAGCAAAGTGAAACTGTGGTTAGAAGTTAATGACTACAATTTTTCTCCCAATCTGCCCACACTGCAATGTTGATAAAACTCACACAATCTGACAGCCATTCTTATGACATCCACCACTAACTTTTGTGCAAAGTGATTGGAAATCAAGGAATTTCTTGTCAAGTCAAAACTAAGGGCAAGCACTTAGGAACCAAACCATCTTGAAGAAAAACAGGACAGAGAGGTGGACAAGGGTAGAAGGGAGGGGAAAATGACAGTCAGTTGTGAGTTTGCCTTTGGCTTCAGAGGCTCAGAAATTAACAACAGATGTTCAAGATAACATTCAGAGAAAACAGCAAATAGCATTTCAATCTACAAGTTCCAAATATTGTTCAATAACAAACCACTCCAAATAAATATGTCCCCTGTCCACTCTGTGGCCCCAGAAATCCAAAAATGTATTGTCTTCATGGTGATAAAAATAATATTCCAAGCACCAGCTCTGAAGTCAGGAGGACCTGAATTCAAATCTGATCTCAGACACTTAACACTTCCTAGCTATCTGATCCTGGGCAAGTTTCTTAACCCCAATTGCCTCAGCAAAAATAATAATAATATTCCATCTTAATAAAGCTATTTATATGTTTATCAAATGATTTCGTCGTTGTAATCCTGTGAAGTGATAAAAGTATTATCCCCATTTTATGTTTATAGAAAACTGAGGCTCAGAAACATGAATTGGTTAGCCCAAGGGTAGATGTCAGAGTCTAGATCCTGACTCTACTCATTTCTCCTCCAGGATGCCCCCTCTCTGGTAGGTAAATCCAAGCATATCATCTATGGGAACATGGCTTTTTATTTTACATCAAAACGGTCTTTTAAAAAGAATTATGAGAGAAATCAAAAACTCCCATATAATGAAAACATTTGACCAGTTTCCTTATCAACATCAAATAGAAGCTGTAGACTTCTGAATAAAATCTTCCCAGCTTAGAAGGGTCAATGGGGACTAAATCCTAATAGCATCCCAGAGATCATGCTATTCAACATTAATTCTATTTATATCTCAATTTCCTGTAATATTTTAGCACCTATAAGTGGGCTTGTTCAAAACTTTGATGAAATAGGATGACTGGCCCATGAGAACCTAGTCCTCAGAATATATACAACATTCTCTATTGGTTGCATATCCACGTGGAGATTTGGTCAGCCTGCTTCTAGCATTTAACATTTATAAAGCTCTTATTATATGTCATGTATTGCATGATTGTCTCATTTAATCTTTAGAACAACTCTGAAAAGTAGATGCTATTAATATCTCCACATTACAGACAAGGAAACTGAGGCAAAAAGATTAAATGATGTGCCCAGAATCACACAGCTAGTGTCTGAGTTGTATTTGAACTCCGAAATTAGACATAAAAAGGTCTCTATCTCATAATATACACATGCATTTCCTAACTATTTCCTAAAGGTTTACTATTTAGTGACAAAAAATCTTTTCATCAGCTACTGAATTAAAACAATGTGAATACAAAAGGTTCAGATAGAAGAAATCTCTCTTCATTGCTAGTGAGGAAAAAATCTATGATTGAGAAAGGTAGATGTGATGGAGGTTGCATTGGCCAATTGCCTCCACTACCTTATCTCCCACCCCACTGCCATGTGGAAATGAATAAATGCCACAGTATCTTTGCTGTGCTCCATTCTTTCCTGATCTTAATTCAATGAGTATTGGAGACTATCTCAGCCAGGTTACAGCTTGTGAGTTTTGAATTGTCAAAAAAACCATTAGAGGTCCCCTGAAAGTAACAATATTACAGTCTAAGGAGGAGCCACATATAAGGAATAAATATTAAACCATCCCAGCAGCAGGTAAACCCAACAGTAGACATCAGTAGGCCCTACAGTCAACAAACCAACACATCCATCAGTTCTGCTGTGTCCAGAAGAGAATTTGGTGGGAAGTATATTCTGCCACAAATACCTCAGATTTACTGCCACTTCCCCAAAGAATGGAGGAAAAAATATGTCCCTGGTATGAAAGACTTCTGTACCTTCTCCATAAATACTCTTTTGCAAAAAGTAATTGATGTTCATTGGCAAATTATATTGGAAAATATTAACCGGTGGTTGTTATAAAGAGGAACATGCGAGGATGGGGGCTTGAAAATGGAACTTCCATTCTTAATTTCATCTGTTCCTTACAACAGCCTTATGAGGTAGATGTGGTTCTTAATTACTGTTTTACAAATGAGGAAACAGGCTTTATGACTCATCAGGCTCATACTGGTAATAAATATGAGGTGGTATTTGAACTCTGGTTTTTCTGACTCCAAATTCAATAATCTATTTGCTACTATATACTCTTCCTTTAATCAGGAGATAGTGTGGAGTCAGAAGGGAGGAAAGAAATAAAGTTGAAATTTATTAGATCCCATCTAAAAAGTCCTAGGGACTTCCTCTTTTGCTTCAAATCAGGTCTTAAAAGGTTGAAATAACCCAAATCCCATGTGGTCTCATGGCTCCATTGCAGAGCTGTCTCAGATCCCAGTAAGAACAAATGAGTGATATTCCCTTCAGTCCAAAAATCTTGATTTCCACTCAATGTGCACAAATATAAACAAGTGGCCTTTTGAGTTTTCCTATAGCCTTGTTTCTGGGCAAGATAGAAGGTCAAACAGGCAAAATGTGTTTTTCCCTCTGAGGAAGGGAAAGGGGAATTGTTTCAGTTTTAGCATATTGATTTTAGTATTACTGTTTATATTTATTTACTAAGAGACTAAGTAAATAGTATTAATTATTTTGGTTTAAGTGCTAACATATTAATCAGTAAAATCATTCATCCTCTATTATTCAGAACATACAGACTTTTTGTTTTCCCCGTCTTTCCATTTTGTTCAATGTTTTCAACCCTGACCACAGAAGGTTGACAAAATAAGAAAAAAAAATTTTTTTTAATTTAAAAGTAGCCCCTAAAACAGGAAAAAGCAGGATCATCCACCCAAGACCCTAAAGAGCTATGAGAGAGAAAAAACAGGCAATCACATCCTGTGATCAGCCTGAGACCTAGCCCCACTTCCCTTAATTCCCACTCATTTTGTTTCTTGTTAGCAATTGAAATGTTTGTGTTTAGTTTATGTTATTATTGATGTTTTAAAGTTGGATGGGCAAATAGATTACAAATACTGACTAATCTGTGGCTTGGGGCTTGTCTATGGGCTTTACATAGGACCTATATATCTTTTACCACAGGTGATCAAGTGATTTGCTTTGTCCCTTGCCATTGAAACATCTGAGTCATTCACTCAGTAGCTCTCCTGAGTGTTGGATGTGCTACTCACACAGGGTCTGAGGTGGAATCAACAATGCTCTCCCAAGCCCTTCCAGGTCTAAATATGTTTGGACCACTAGGTGGAGCAAAAAAAAATGACAAAATCATAGATTCTAAATAAAAGTTCTGTCCAGCTTCAGTCCTATGAATCAAGCTGTAACCTGGAATTGAATAGCTTGAATTTCCCTTTGTGTCTGTATTTCCAGTGCCTTACATAGTATTGTGCATATAATAGATATTTAATGTTTCCTGGGTTGTATTAGGTGAGTATCTGTATGATCACATATACATACATATGTATACATATGTGTATATATGCCGATATATTATTTGTACATATTGCTATATACATGTATGTAACTATTTGTGTTAAAAGTGATTGTATAATTTATTGTATCAAAATATATAAATGCATCTGTGTACATATATAAATAGGTGTAATAATTATTAATATTATATATAGATAATGTGTATACACATGCATATATGTGTTGCACATTATATGAATGTACATAGATATATAGTATATGCATTGCATAAATGCATATTTGTATTTACATATATATGTGTATGTGTATAGAAATATATTTATTTACTTATATATATGTGTGTGTGTGTGTGTGTGTAATTTCCCAAATTTCTTAGAGCTATTTTAAGCTATTAAAACCTAAGTCTTTTTGCACTGAGATTGAGAAGCCACTGTATATTATACACTCACACACACACACACATATACATACACATACATATATATATACATATACATGTATATGTATATGTATGTGTATATATATATATATATATATATATATATATATATATATATGTACATGTGTATGCTTACTTTTACAAAATGCCCTAAGGTTTATAAAGCACTTTAAATATCTAATCTCATCTGCTCCTCATGGAAACACTGAGAGCTTGAGGCTTTTATGGTTGAGAGATAGTACACAGCTTTCCCATAGTTTCATAAGCCAGTAAGATATAAAGGAAATTTGAACCCAAGTCTTCTTGATTCCTCTTCTGACCCTTTTTTCATAATAGTATCTTTCTTCCTCTGTGGAAAAAAAAAATTCTCTACTTCCATTTTCTGATAAATCACAATCACATTTAAATTTAAAATATACTTTTTTTGCATAGTAACTTTGAGAGGTAGGTTGAGCAAAAATCATCATGGTTATTCAAAGATGAAAATAACTGTTCTCAGGAAGGGTAGCTGGTATATTTATCTATCTTTATTGATATGGATGTATATATGTATATGTACATGCATGTGTATATAAATGTATTTTTGTGTGTAGTCAATCTCACTTGGTTCCTAGAATAATTCTGGTTTTTTTGTTTTGTTTATTTTTCTCCTGAGGCAATTGGGGTTAAGTGACTTGTCCAGGGTCATATAGCTAGGACATGTTAAGTGTCTGAGGCCACATTTGAACTCAGGTCCTCCTGAGTTCAGGATGGGTGCTCTGCAGAATAGAAAACTCTCATAACAATGAAGTACAGTCTAGCTATGTCTAAAAATATATGCTCTACTGTAATCAACAAAACAATCTAATATTGGTTGAGAAGTAGAATGGTGAATCAGTGGAATAGATTAAATACAGGATACACAGGCGTAAATGGTCATAGAAAGTAGTGTTTGATACCAACACAATCTAAGCTTTAAGAACAGGAAGTTACTGATAAAAAAAATATTTAGAGCTTGATAGAAACTAGTCATAGATAAACATCTCACAAAGTAAACTAAGATAAGGTAAAAAAAAAAAAATGGACAAATGATTTAAACATAAAAGGTTGAAAAAAAAAAAAGTACTTGGAATCCTAAAGTTATCTTTTTATGTCCTTGAGCTGAGCTCAGGAATTTTGATTTCCCTCTGAGTTAAGTTTAAAATCATAATTAAAAGAAAATCTGTCATCTCTCATATTGGTAGCCCCTGGGGATATTTTTAGGACATCTATTTGTTACCTATAACTCCACAAGTTAACTTAGAAACATCCCCAAAAGATATATCATCTGTCCTTTTCTGCCCTTGTGCAATTAGGGAAGTTCTTATCTCTTCTTAGGAGGCAGCAAGTCTGGTTGCTTTAATCCCCTAACAAAAATTATAAGATACCAATGGGTCACATAAAACAATTAACATTCCTTAATTGTCAAGAGAGGGGAGGTGATTAGCCTTACCCTTTCCTAAATTAGTATATCTAATCATAATGTTCCATGCCTACCAAGACCTCTTCTTTGTTCTTTGTCAATAAGGATGGTCCCCTCCTTCCCCTTAAGTTGCTAATCTGACTCGCTTTGTTAATAGCTAATATGCCACTGTTACTAAATCAAGGGGCAGCTAGGTGGCACAGTGGATAGAGCACCAGCCCTGAAGTCAGGAGGACCCGAGTTCGAATTTGATCTCAGACACTTAACACTTCCTAGCTGTGTGACCCTGGACAAGTCACTTGACCCTAATTGCCTCAGCAAAAAAAAAAAAAAAAAAAAAAATCAATGCAGCAAGAATTAGAAAGCCAGCAGAGAATTATGTATGCATATGGGGGGGAGGTGTTTTATAACAAGTTTCTCTCAAAAATATCTCATTTCTCAAATATATAGGAAACTGAGTCAAATTTATAAAAACAAGAACCATTCTCCAAGAGATAAATAGTCAAAGGATATGAACAAGTAGATTTCAGAAGATGAAATCAAAGTTCTCTATAGTCATATGAAAAAATACTCTAAAGAGAACTATGAGAAATGAGTGTGAACCACAACATAGCATTTCCACTCTTTCTGTTATTGTCTGCTTGCATTTTTGTTTTCCTTCTCAAGTTTTTTCTTTCTTTCTAGATCCGATTTTTCTTGTGTAGCAAGATAACTGCATAACTATGTATGCATATATTGGATTTAACATATACTTTAACATGTTTAACATGTATTGGAGTACCTGCCATTTAGGGGAGGGGGTGGGGGGAAAGAGGAAAAGTTGGAACACAAGGTTTTGCAAGGGTCAATGTTGAAAAATTACTCATGCATATGTTTTGTAAATAAAAAGAAATAATAATATAAAAAAAGGAATGATCACTGAAACATCTAATTAGTTTTCCCTACACAGTCAGATTTATGCTAGAGACTCTAATTGCACCTAACATTTTAATGAAGGTTTCAACATTGCATACATAAGACTGACAAATTACAAAAAAAAAGAAAAAGAAAAAAGAAAAAAATACTCTAAAATTATTATTGATTAGAGAAATGTAAATTAAAACAACTCTGAGATGCCACCTCACACCTCTCAAGATTGGCTAATATGTCAGAAAAGCAAAATGACATATGCTAGATGGGATGTGCTGTTGGTGGAGTCATGAACTGATTCAAACATTCTGGAAAACAATTTGGAAATACGGCCAAAGGATAATAAAACTGTATATTGTTTGATACAATAACAGCACTACTGCATTTGTATCCCAAGAGATTAAAGGAAAACAAAAAGGACCTATAGACACAAAAATATCTCTAGCAGCTCTTTTTGAAGTGAGAATTAGAAATTAAGGGGAAACCCATCAATTGAACAATTGTGGTACCTGATTGTAATGGAATACTACTGTGTTAAATGACAAGCAAGATGGCTTCAGAAAATCCTGGGAAGATTCATAGGAATCGACTCAGAGTGAATTGAACAGAACCAATAGAACATTGTGCACAGTAACAGAAATATGGTAACGATGCTCAACTATGAAATAATTAGGCATTGGAATCAAGATAACGATCCAGTGCAATTCCAAAGAATCTATGATATAAAAAAAATGCTTTCTATTCCCAGAGACACAACTGATGAACTGAGTACTGATACATGCTTTTTTAAACTACTTCTTTTTTTTAACATGCCTAATAAGAAAAAATGTTTTTTTCTGCGATTTCATGTTATCCTGCAATTGAGGGCATATTGCTTGCCTTCTTAGTGGGTGAGATAGAGGCTGAAAGAAGATTTGGAAGCAAAAAAAAATTAAGTGTTAAAAATAAATAATACTTTTTAAAAAGGTGTTATGTTTTATTTTGCACCATTTCTCTACCAAGAAGGATCCTTAGCATCAGACCTTTGAAGGAAATCAGACTACATCTATTATACAGGTAAAAGTTCTGAAGTATTTCGATGATGTTTTCCTATACATTGTAGGGCAATTATTTTCCTTTTTTTTTTTTTTTTTTTTTTTTTTTACTTCAATCTAAATCAGTTCATATTAGTTATGCCAAGTTTCTTCATATACTTAGTATTTGTCATTTCTTATAGGTTCAGTAATATTCTATTACATTCATATATCATAATTCCCTTCTGTTTTTGACACCCTTAGTAAATATACATAGCACTGATCTCACTGGATCAAAATAATATATACATTTGGTGACTTTTAGGATAATTACAAATTAGGATAAATACAAATTTACAAAATATTTGAACAAGTTCATGGATCTACCAACAACATATCAATCTTGTTTTCCCACAGTTCCTGTATCATTTTCCATTTTCATTTTTGTCATCTTTTCCAATTTGACTGGTATGAGGTAAAAAGTATGTTGTTTTAATTTGCAGTTCTTCACTTAAAAGGATTCTTTTATTGATGGTTTGTTTTTCTTCTTTTGAAAGCTATCTGTTCTTATCTTTTGATCACTTATCTATTGAGGAATGGATCTTGATCAGTTTACCAAACTATATAGATGAGTAGGGATGGATAAAGAAACAGTGTAAAGGGCTAGAACTGAGCAGATGCACTTAACCGAGATAACCTAGTACTTAAGGCTAATTAACAATTGGACAGTTCTCTATTAATATGCTTAGAGGATGACCCTACTCAACTCTGTGCTGGCTCAATCTGTAGGTATGGACAAAGAAGGGGAAGAGAGAGATCACAGGGTAGAGTAAGACAGGCAGGGTCATTCTTGGGCAGTGGAGAGAGGGGAAGGAGGTATATAGATTCCTAGAACCAATCCCCTGATGGCCACCCCAAAAGGCCAAGAATAAAGACTTTTGCTTATCCTGACTCTGGCTGATTCTAAGATATCCAGGGCACTAACGTGGACACAACAAAACAGAGATCTTGGAAATAGACCTTTATCAAAGATATTTGCTGCAAAGATTTTTCTCAACTAAATGTTACCTTTTTCTTCTATAATTGCTTATTTTATTCATGCAAAGGCTTATTGTTTTATGTAACCAAAATTGGCTATTTTTATCTTTGTGATCATGCCTATAGGGAAGAATCCCTCAAAAATCTAATTCCTGTCTTATAAAGTCTGAATCTCTGATAACATTTCATTAAGTTGGAGCCTGAGCCTTTATAATTAGTGATCATTTAGAAAAAGCTAGGTTAAAGTTTATTTTTGCAGTATCAGTAAGAAAAGAGATTTATTAATCATGCTGATTATGCAAATGTAAACTTGGGAAAGAGGATTTTTTAAAATTAATTTTATAATAACATTTTTTTGACAGTACATATGCATAGGTATTTTTTTTTAAACAACATTATCCCTTGTACTCCCTTCTGTTTCGAATTTTTCCCCTCCTTTCCTCCACCCCTTGCCCTAGATGGCAGGCATTCCCATACATATTAAATATCTTATAGTATATCCTAGGTACAATATATATGTGCAGAACTGAATTTTGTTGTTGTTGCAAAGGAAGAATTGTATTCAGAAAGTAAAAATAATTTGGGAAGAAAAACAAACAAACAAAAAAAGCTCACAGTTTATGCTCATTTCCCAATGTTCCTTTTCTGGGTGTAGCTGATTCTGTCCATCATTGATCAATTGGAATTGAATTAACTCTTCTCTATGTTGAAGATATCCACTTCCATCAGAATACATGTTCATACAGTATTGTTGTTGAAGTGTATAATGATCTCCTAGTTCTGCTCATTTCACTCAGCATCAGTTGATGTCTCTCCAAGCCTCTCTCTATTCCTCCTGTTGGTCATTTCTTACAGAACAATAATATTCCATAACATTCATATACCGTAATTTACCCAACCATTCTCCAATTGATGGACATCTGTTCATTTTCCAGTTTCTAGCCACTACAAAAAGAGCTGCCACAAACATTTTGGCACATATAGGTCCCTTTCCCTTCTTTAGTATTTCCTTGGGATATAAGCCCAATAGTAGCACAGCTGGATCAAAGGGTATGCATAGTTTGATAACTTTTTGGACATAATTCCAGATTGTTCTCCAGAATAGTTGGATTCTTTCACAACTCCACCAACAATGCATCAGTGTCCCAGTTTTCCCACAGCCCCTCCAACATTCATCATTATTTGTTCCTGTCATCTTAGCCAATCTGACAGGTGTGTAATGGTATCTCAGAGTTGTCTTAATTTGCATTTCTCTCATCAATAGTGATTTGGAACACTCTTTCATATGAGTGGAAATAGTTTTAATTTCATCATCTGAAAATTGTTCATATTCTTTGACCATTTATCAATTGGAGAATGGCTTGATTTTTTATAAATTAGAGTCAATTCTCTGTATATTTTGGAGATGAGGCCTTTATCAGAACCTTTAACTGTAAAAATGTTTTCCCAGTTTGATACTTCCCTTCTAATCTTGTTTACATTAGTTTTATTTGTGCAAAAACTTTTTAATTTGATGTAATCAAAATTTTCTATTTTGTGATCAATAATGATCTCTAGTTCTCCTTTGGACACAAATTCCTTCCTCCTCCACAAGTCTCAGAGGTAAACTATCCTATGTTCCTCTAATCTATTTATGATCTCATTCTTTATGCCTACATCATGGACCCATTTTGATCTTCTCTTAGTATGTGGTGTTAAATGTGGGTCCATGCCTAGTTTCTGCCATACTAATTTCCAGTTTTCCCAGCAGTTTTTGTCAAATAATGAATTCTTATCCCAAAAGTTGGGATCTTTGGGTTTGTCAAACACTAGATTGCTATTTTTATTCACTATCTTGCCCTATGAACCTAACGTATTCCACTGATCAACTAATCTATTTCTTAGCCAATACCAAATGGTTTTGGTGACTGTTGCTTTATAATATAGTTCTAGATCAGGTATAGCTAGGCCACCTTCATTTAATTTTTTTTTTCATTACTTCCCTTGAAATTCTTGACCTTTTATTCTTCCATATGAATTCTGTTGTTATTTTTTCTAGGTCATTAAAATAGTTTCTTGAGAGTCTTATTGGTATAGCACTAAATACATAGATTAGTTTAGGGAGTATTGTCATCTTAATTATATTCGCTCGGCCTATCCAAGAGCACTCAATGTCTTTCCAATTATTTAAATCTGACTTTATTTTTGTGGCAAGTGTTTTGTAATTTTTCTCATATAATTCCTGACTTTCCTTTGGTAGATATATTCCCAAATATTTTATACTATCATCCGTTATTTTGAATGGAATTTCTCTTTGTATCTCTTGCTCTTGGATTGTGTTGGTAATGTATAAAATGCTGAGGATTTATATGGATTTATTTTATATCCTGCAACTTTGCTAAAGTTCTGAATTATTTCTAATAGCTTTTTAGCAGTCTCTTTAGGGTTCTCTAAGTATACTATCATGTCATCTGCTAAGAGTGATAGTTTGATTTCCTCATTTCCTACTCTAATTCCTTGAATCTCTTTCTCGGCTCTTATGAGGCTAGCGTTTCTAGTACTATATTGCATAGTAATGGTGATAGTGGGCAACCTTGTTTCACTCCTGATCTTACAGGGAAAGGTTCCAGTTTATCACCATTACATATGATGTTTACTGACTGTTTTAAATATATGCTCATTATTTTAAGGAATAGTCCATTTATTCCTATACTCTCAAGCGTTTTTAGTAGGAATGGATGTTGGATTTTATCAGATGCTTTTTCTGCATCTATTGAGATGATCATATGGTTTTTATTAATTTGATTATTAATATGGTCAATTATACTAATAGTTTTCTTAATATTAAACCAGCCCTGCATTCCTGGTATAAATCCTACTTGATCATAGTGTATTATCCTGGGGATGATTTTCTGAAGTCTTTTTGCTAATATCTTATTTAAGATTTTAGCATCAATATTCATTAAGGAGATTGGTCTATAGTTTTCTTTCTCAGTTTTCAATCTACCTGGTTTAGGTATCAGTACCATGTCTGTGTCATAAAAGGAATTTGGTAGGACTCCTTCAATCCCTATTTTTTCAAATAGTTTTTATAGCATCGGAGTTAGTTGTTCTTTAAATGTTTGGTAAAATTCACATGTAAATCCATCTGGTCCTGGGGATTTTTTCTTAGGGAGTTGGTTAATAGCTTGTTCTATTTCTTTTTCTGAAATGGGACTATTTAGACTACTTACTTCTTCCTCTGTTAATTTGGGCAAGCTATATTTTTGAAGGTATTCTTCCATTTCATTTAAGTTATTGAATTTATTGGCATAAAGTTGAGCAAAGTAGCTCCTAACTATTGCTCTAATTTCCTCTTCATTAGTGGTGAGTTCTCCCTTTTCATTTTCAAAACGAACAATTTGCTTTTTCTCAGAAAGAAGATTTTTTTTTAATATTTTTGAGGATATTGGAAGCAGTTGTTTACTTATTAATAATAGCCAAGCTAACTTAAAATCTTTATTTGGATACTGAGGAATGGTATGGTGCAGAAAGCATTGAATTTGGTGTCTGATGATTAAGTTCCAAATAAACAAGTCAGTTTCCTCAACTATGAGAGGATTAATCAAAATGACCTCTTAAGTGCCTTCCAGCTCTTAAATACATATCAAAACAAAAGACTATTTTAAGTATTAAAAGAGTTGGGGGGGGAGGAGTAGATTTTTATCTGTCTTTTTGTAAAAGAATTCTAGGGAATGATCCATTCTCTTCTCCTTTACTGATGATCTCTGGTTTGCATGGAAGTACCTCCTACTATTTGCCCTATAGCATATAGTATTATTTGGTAAATGCATTTGAAAAGAGCAGAACGAAATATTTTATGTGGTATGAAGTGGGAGGGGAAATTTTATTGCTTTTAAATACAGAGAAAGGTCTCTGTTCAATGTATTGAGAGAAATATGTTTGTCTTTTCTACATAGTAGACCACTTTCAAAAGAGAAACTCTAAGGCTGGGAGGAATTGCAAAGGCTCCTTAATCACAGATGTATAGATCCTTAAGTATAGATAAGGAAACTGAGGTCCAGAGGTTAAATAACTTGCCCAACTTTACATAGTTAATATCACAGTGGGAATTTGAACTCAGGACCTCCAACTCCAGAATCACTATCATCTCTGAACTTTATCATTTCCCCACTTCCCAGAACATTATTCTACCTGTACAAGTTATTTTATACATATATGTGTGTATATGCATATATATATACTTTCTATATAAATATATTTAAATATATATAAATATATTTCTTATTGTTTGTATTTTTCCTTAATTAAAAAAAATCTTCTGGGAATTCTGAAATTTCTTTTATGGGCCATTGAATTGAGGTAGATTATGTCTTTTTTTTCTCCCCAGAGATAATAAGCATTAGTCTAACATTGCATACCTAATACAGTTCCAATAGAAAAGTTCATCTTCCTTATATTCCATAGACTTCCCAGAGTTGCTTACATTAATGAGTTCTTTCTTCAAACATGGGCATCCAGAAGCACAATTTTCCCATCTTGAAGATTTTTATCCCTACCTACTTAACATCTTTCTTACAAAATATCTTTGGAGTTCTTTATAAATATTAAATATGTAATTAGTCCTCCTAGAGATTTCTCTGACTCAAAGGCAACAAGTAGAAGAGTTAGGCTGAATAAAAAGCAGGACTCTTAGAACAGCAAAAAAAAGAAAACATGGACATAAATTCATGATAATAACACAGTTCATTGCATTTTACGGTCAGAGATTGTTTCAGATAAATCCTCTTGAGTAAAATAGTAAGATGATAATTAAAACTGGGCTTTGCTGTGACTATAATGATCACTTTTTTATGCTCTCTCCAGGATGCCAAAATAACCAATTAATTTAATTTTTTAAAAAAATGTTTCTTCAAGTGGATAGATAGATAGCACAGTACCAGGCCAGGAGTCAGGAAGACCTCAGTTTCCACACCCATAAAATGAAGTTAATTATAACACCTACCTCTCAGGGTTGTTGGGAGGATTAAATAAGATAAAAATTGTAAACCACTTAGCATATTATCTGGCACAGCAAGCACTATATAAATACTATTATATCTATTAAAAACAATACACAATAATAATAGTCCAATCCTTTTGGGGACTTATTTTGTTTTTAAATCTGTTAACACCGTCAGTGTCAAGTCCACAAAGTAGATTTTTTTTTTCCCTCTCTTTAGTTTTCTTCTGCAATCTGAAATGCTCCTAAAGGGTCCCTCAAGAAAGATGGTTGGTACTATCTCATGGAAGCTATTTGTAAAAAGATTTAGGAACTAGGGCTTAATCATTGATTTCATTCATGTTTAACTGTTACCTCTTTTGAAGTTTTCTTCACAGAGATACTGTACTGGTTTGCCATTTCCTTCTCCAGCTCATTTTACTGAGAAGGAAACTGAGGAAAACAGTGTTAAGTGACTTGCCCAGAGTCACATGCTAATAATATCTGAGCCTAGATTGAACTCAGGTCCTCCAGACTCCTAGCACCTAGTTGCTCTACAGGGCCTACATCCTTAGATAAGGAGGATGATTATGGTCAAATAATTTAATTTCTGTGAACCTCATTTTTCTCATCTTTAAAGAAAGGTTAGTACTTAGATTACAGGGGTTTTGTGAGATCTATACTTTAGAATATTAGGTATAAAGACTTTTTTAAAGTCTTAAAAAAAAAAAAAACATGAATTATTCTTATGGTGAGCTTTTCCAAATGTTCCTCTTAACAGATATCAACCACTTACATCAACCTCTTAACTATAACAACCACTGAAATGATACTAACTTTCCTTAAGTCTTATTACTTAGACTCAAAAGAATCTAAGCCAAAAAAAAAAAAAAAGCAGGAAAAAATGGATGAAGAATATTTATTTTCCATAAAGATGCATGTAGTTACAGAGATAGACCATCGAGCTTTCGCATCAAACTGGGCAGACTTTGCAAATAGAATGAGTTGGGTTCAGAATGGAATGGAAGACAAAAGAAAAATAACATAGCACTTTCAATAACCCTAAAAATCTCATTGAAACAACCAACTTCTTAAGGCCATTTTTTTTCTGGTGATGACAGATAGCTGACTCATGGAACATAAATTTTTCAAGAGTCAAACGTTTGAATCACCCAGAGGATAATGGAGATATGTTATTGACATAAATAGGCTATAATATATAGCCAACAATAACCCCAAAAGTAGCAGAAAACATATCAATCAATCAACAAGTATCTAGTATCTGATACATAGATACAGATATAGATATATTATAATATAAATAAATGCAATATATACAAATTAGCTAAATACATGGTGATTCGCATGAAAGAGCACTAATAGCTGGTGACATGAGGAAAGGATGCATACCCAAGATGGCACTCTGAGCTACATATTGACATGAGGAAAGGATGCATACCCAAGATGGCACTCTGAGCTACATATTAAAGGGAAAAGACGACTTTAAAATAGACTGAATAGTAAAGTAAAAGAATGAAAAAGGATAATTTGACATGCTGATTTAGAGTCTTCTTTAGGTCAATAAAACCTATAGGAAAGAACATTGAGTGTAGCCCCTTTGAAAATTTATGATAACAGGACAAAGGGTACATAGGATGAGAAGACCTAGATGGTTTATAATCTGCACCATTGAAGGGATTGCCTACACCAAATAGATCATAGTTCCACTGAAGAAGTATTAAAGAAATACAATTCAAATAAATCATTTAAACAAGAGAGACAGCATCTCTGCACTCTGCACACTTATTAATATTTGTTTGACTTCCTCAGCAAAATACTGACAGAGAAGATAAAGAAAATGAAAAATAATCCAACCTACAATCCAAAGAAAATGCTTTCACCTTAGAGTCTGAGAACAGTCTTAGAGAAGACTATTCTCAGTGCCCTAAATTTAACCAGTTGGAATTGTGTTCTAATTAGCAATCAATGTTATAATTTCTAATTAAACGACTTTCTATCATGGAAAGCTCTGCATTTGATTGTAATAATGAAACACCTCATCTACAGCCCAACTATAGTCTATAGAATTAGACAGTTAGGGAACTTTATGGGAAAGTATAAGCCCACCAAATTTTTCTCAGTTCTAAAGCATATGTTGACAAAAACTGAAACCAACAATCTTCATTGCCAGTGTGCTAAGCATCATAGGACAAAAATAGGGAATCACTTCACACTCCTGTTTTCCAACCAAAAGTCACAATGGAAATAAGTCAGGGTAAAAAAAAAATAATGACTTTAGAACAAGTGGGCCAGGGGAACTAGGACGAAAGAAAGGTTTTGTTATTGAAGTTGAAGTGAGAGAAACACAGTGAATACAAGCAGGAAACTGCCCAGTAGTATTTCTTCAATCTGAGCTGCCTCAGAGTGAGTGATAACACCTTAAAAATCTGAGGGAGCATTGGGAGAATGGTGAATTGATTCCTAAAATTACAGTGAATGATATTAATGGTTTGTGAAGCTTAATTAAGAGACTATTCAGGACAACACAAAGCTTATGTTAGGTTAAAAGAGCTAGCAAGATTGGTTCATAAAAAAGCTATCTTGATGCTGGCTTGTACTCTGGCTTTAAGAGGAAGATGTGGTTTTGACCTGAATAATCAAAACCTGGTTATAAAATATACTCAATGGAAACTCTCTAGAGAATTTCACTGTTTTAACCAAAAATGTCCATTTTCTGGCAAGCTATCTTAAATCTAAATCTATCTTAAATTCTACTTAACCATGATGAATTCATTGAAAGCATTGCATCAAATCGCTCTTATAATGATATTCCAAGAGCACAGGGTTGGCCATGTTATTTCCCTGCTCAATAAGATCCAGTAGCTCCCACTTGCCTCTAGAATAAAATATGAAGTCTTATTTGTCATTTAAATGAGATGGACCGAATCTGCCCTTTATGCATTCTACATTCCAACCAAAATGATTCATTCACTATTCCTCTTGTGCACAGGCTATCCCCAAGGCTTAGAGAGAACCTTCATATCACCTTTACCTCTTAGAATATCTAGTTGAATTGAAGGATCAACTACTTGAATTTCTAGCTCTACCCCTCCCCTGCCAATTTTTATTTCCTCTGTGTGTATGTTTGTATTTTCCCATTTACAAACATATGTAAATGCATGCACTGCTCTCAGAGTAAAGATGACTCTGGTTTACAGCCCACCTCTTTCATGTACTTAGGACTTGAGGAAAGCCATTTAATCTTCTGTACCCTACACAATTATCTAAGACAGGCAACCACAGAGTAATGCTCACTTGGTAGAGAGATTCATTCAGGCTATTCTGAAGAAATCACAAATCTGATTAATTTGTATTTTTGTTTGCACATTTAGGTACCTATACCTTCATCATGTATGTTATCATCTGTATAAATACATTAAAATATAGATTATATATATGGTATAGGTGTTATACAGATTATACATTCATACCATGTATATGTATATTATATTGCACATATATTATATTGTGTATATAATATCAATTGTTATATGTATATTTTGTACATGTATAGATTGTTTTATATCTATGTATATAATACAGATTATATGTATTCAGAATACATATATTAATCGATTATAGATTTACATATATGTATAATATAGATTATTATATATCTGCATATATGTTATGAAGTATAAAAAGTTCAAGAGAATTTCTGGGTGATTAATCATTTTATTAATTATGGCTAGTGAATAATTAATAAAACAGTTATCTGTCTCTTATTAACTAAATATAGATTAGGGCAGCTTCAACAGGCAACAATCAATTCTGATTAGTTAACAATATTACAATGAAAAATAGATCAATTTTACCGAGAGACTAGAGGACATAACTTAGATCATGTCACTCTTAGCCTCAGGCAATCCACCCCTACTCAAGCCTGAGTAGAACACAATGAGTTTCCCCAGTTGGATGGGTCTGAATAAGACTCCATTCAATCTCATTATCAGCTCTATTCTTCAGAGGTTATTTTGACCTAGAAGATAATGAGGAAATATGAAAGTTTTTTAAAATCCTATACCTTTCCAATATTAATTAACAATTGGCTATTTAATAATCATTTCTCTCAATGTGTAATGTAGATTATTGCATATGTATATATGTATACACAGAATACGTATATAATAAAGATTATTGTATTATGTGTAATAAATTATAGTATATCTATGGTATATGTATGATATAATTATATACATATAAGACATTTATGATATGAATTATTGTATATGTATATATTACACATAAAATATAGATTATTATATGAAAATATAATGCATATCATGTTGATAATTATTGTGTGTATATAATACACATGATATACATATGGTGTATATAATATACACATATATATTATAAATTATAAGATATTATACTAATGTATCAAATCTATCCAGATGTATGTGTTGTTTATTCCACGTTTTGAATGTAAACTTTTTGAAGAATCATTTTTTTTTTGTCTTTGTATATACAAGTGCCTAGCATAAGGACTAGACTATGAGACAAACAATAAATTAATTTTATTGAATAGATGATTGACAACAGGATCTGAAAGAAATAGGGAAAGTTTATTCCATCTTGAAATGTGTTGTGACTTAGTTGAGTTAAAAATAATTTTTTGATCTTGTCTATTACCTCCTTGGATTCTCAGTATTTTAGAAGATGATTGTTCTCTCAGTCTTCCACTCACCTCCCTCATGACCCCTTGCTCTAACTTAGCTGCACTCAGCTGCATTGTCTCTCCTTTAGAAAGAAAGTTGTTGCTAACTGAAGTGGATTCTGAGTTCTAGGGTTTCCTCCTCATGGCAACTATTTAAAACTATTAACTCTTAAAAAAAAAAATGGTGATAAGGGGTAACAAATCTGATGCTTTATCATCTGCAAGGCACTTTCTTTACAAGATTACAAATTTTATCTCATATTATCCTCATGACAACCCTGGAGGTAGGTACTCATTATTATTCCCATTTTACAGGTGAAGAAACTGAGACAGGAATTAGCAGTACCTTTCCCAACACTAGTGTTTGAACACAATTTTAAATTCATTGTCTTCCTAATTCCAACCCCAGCCCTCTTTATCCACTGTCCCACCAACTATAATACCCAGCATTTACACAGCACTTACTCTGTGCCAGACACTGTACTAAAAACTTTTTTTTTAATAAATATCTCATTTAGTTATGGAATATTATTGTTCTGTAAGAATGACCAGCAGGATGAATACAGAGAGGCTTGGAAAGACTTACATGAACTGATGCAGAGTGAAATGAGCAGAACCAGATCATTATACACTTCAACAATGATACTATATGAAGATGTATTCTGATGGAAGTGGATATCTTTGACAAAGAGAAGTTCTAATTCAGATCCAATTGATCAATGATGGACAGAATCAGCTACACCCAGAGAAGGAACACTGGGAAATGAGTATAAACTATTTGCATTTTTGTTTCTCTTCCCAGGTTATTTTTACCTTCTGAATCCAATTCTTCCTGTGCAACAAGAAAATCGGTTCTCCATACATATATTGTATGTAGGATATACTATAATATATCTAACATGTATAAGACTGCCTGACATTTAGGGGAAGAGGTGGAGGGAAGGAAGGGAAAAATCGGAACAGAAAAATCAGAACAGAAGTGAGTGCAAGGAATAATGTAAAAAAATTACCTATGCAGGGGCAGCTAGGTGGCACAGTAGATAGAGCACCAGCCCTGAATTCAGGAGGACCTGAGTTCAAATGTGGCCTCAAGCACTTAACACTTCCTAGCTGTGTGACCCTGGTCAAGTCACTTAACCCCAGCCTCAGGGGGAAAAAAAATTACCTATGCATATGTACTGTCCAAAAAAAAAGTTATAATTATAAAATAAAAAAATATTAATAAGAAAGGGGAAAAAAAGGAATTCTCCTTAAAAAAAAAAATCTAATTTACAAGAACCTTGGAAGATGTATGGCTATTATTCCCATTGTACAGGTGAGAAAACTGCATCAGACAAAGGTTAATAATTTGTCTGAGGTCACATTGGAACTCAGGATTTTCCTGACTCCAGGCTCAGCCCTCTGTACCCATTGGACCATCCAAAACTCATTCATTTTTATCCCTATTTTTCAAGTTAGGAAACTGAGGCAAACTGAGGTTAAGTGGCTTGTTCAAAGTCACAGAACTAATTATCTGAAGCCAAAGTTAAATTCAGATCTTCCACTCTCCAGGTCCAGAGCTTTCCACTCTATGGCCCCCTCAGCTGTCCTAAGTGCTTAGGAAATGCTATTTTTTACAGGTTGACAATACAGCCAACTCCCTTCACTCCTTTATTTATTTCTCAAAGAAGTAATTGTAAGCCATAAGTCCCTTTTATTGTATCTTCTTTCTATCTCCCAGTTTCATTTATAGCAAGAATGTGTCCAAGAGAGATACATTTTAGTTCCTCAAGTCACAGTTTATCAGTCAATCAACATAAGTTTGTTAAATGCCTACTTTATGCCAGGCACTATAAATGCTGAGGATACAAAGTTGGATAGTGATTCAGAGTATCAACAATTAAATTAATGTTACAAGTAGTTTAAAAACTGACCTGCCCTCCTCTCCCAATTTCACCTCTTTTTGGTCACACTGCTCTATCATCACTAAGGAGGGAGAAGAGACCCATAAGAACCTGCATGCTGATATCTCGTGAATTTCTGTGGCCCAAGAATCTCAGGCATCATATTACCTTGAACAGCTGTGGACTCAAAGAACCTGGGTTGAAATCCCATGTATGACAGTTATTCCCTGTGTGACTTTGGCTTAGTCCTCTCAAGCCCTAGTTCCTACAAGTAACCATCCTATGGCTGCATAGATTGCTTGCTGACTGGTGATGGGTTATCTCCAAACTGAGCTAGACTGGTCCCTACAGACTGGAGACAATTAGTCACCAGGACGCACTGTCCACGTCTTTCTTTTACCTGCTGATCTCCTGCAAACAGGGTCACCTCCACTCCATGGTCAGACATCTTCAGAATAGTACTTCTGTGGAGGTCATTGTTGAAGCAAAAATATTAAACATATCTAATTTCTATTAGAAAAACAAGGGAGTGAGTGTTGAAAGTTTCCCAGCAGAGATCTTAGGACCAAAATCAGGCTGCTGATTTTATTTCCTGTATCTGTCTAATATTAATCTATTGGCCAGTTGTTAACAGATTTGTTGTTGTTCAGTCATGTCCGACTCTCTATGACCCCATTTGGAGTTTTCTTGGATGATGGAGAGGTTTGCCGTTTCTTTCTCGAGGCCTGATACTCTACGCACTGTACCACCTGCCTGCCTCAGGAAACAAAATTATTTGTTATTCCTTCGTCTTAATTGTTAACTATTAATAATTATTATTATTAATTCTTATTTAAGACTATTCTATACTTGACCCTCATTTTCTAGGATATTCATTATTATCATTAAATGTTTTTCATTTGCCCCCACAACAGTATTCATGAATCATTAAATTCCTTTAAAAACAAAGAAACACTGATAACCCTGGAAAGATTATAAGTGCATCCTATATAATACGCTATGTCTACTATCTGAGGTCTAACTAAGCTCACTAGGTAGAATTTTATCAACCAGCCGAGCATCATTGGAGAAAAGGTGATTTCAGGTTGTATAAAAGTGAGATACTTATAGGCTTGAGCCAAACAAAGAATGAAGGAAGATATTGGGTTCTGTTACATGGCTTCACAAATGCCCTTCAATCTTTATCCCTGACAGTCTTGATGTTAAAGTCCAGGGATTCTTTTTTAGCCCAGTCTGTCTATTATAATGAATTATATGGCAGTTTATCCATGTGAAAATACTCAACTAAGCTACCATATCATTCTGTATCTGGATCAGAAGGTATGAAGAAAAGCCACGTTAGGAAGCAAATAGCAAAACAGTGACTGCTTTTTAAGATCCTATGATTTATGCTGTGAGACAGCTTGGATTGCCTTATCAAAGATGAAAGATAAATACATCCCAGAATCACCTATGACATCTCTAAACCAAAAACCAAAGAATCAGCAACAAATTACAAATATACTAAAATACATAATAGTGTGCAGACTAAAAAAATAAATCTGATAATGAGGATAACAATACTTTCATAACTTATTCAGAAGCCTATTGTCACTTAGTAGTGTGCTTATAAATGTTTAACAACTAGTTTTCAGAGTGACTGGGAGTAACAACCACACATGCCTCAGTTGGATCTTTATCATTAACACAGTCACCATTATTTTCTTAAGTTTAGACAACCAAGAAAACAATAAACCAAGAACTGATTTATAACATTTGTTGAAATATAAATGCTCACATTGAAAGTTTATCTTTTTTCCCCTCTAGATCTCCCTCTCTTATTTGATTTTTAAAGTCCTTTTGGAGTTCCTACAAGAACTGTTTTTGTGTTGGGGATCATTTGACATTTCTCATTGAAAAAGAAGTAGCTTTTTTTTTTTTTTAAGCTCCTTTATCTTCCTCTGAACATAAACCCAGATTTTCTCTATTCCTGTAATTAGTGTCTATGGTTGCGTTCTTTCTCCTTTGCTTACTCATTTACCTTATTGTCTTATTTTGGTTTTAGCAGTTAAAGTGTAATCAAGTTGTTGTCCTGAGATAAGGGGAATGATGCCCCAAGTCTGGGGTCCTTCTACTGTTATTTTCTAAAGTCTGTCCTGGGACTCAACTTTGGGCTCTTCTCTCCACTCCTGAGCCATGGATGTCCAGCCACACTGTCCAGCAAATAATCTTGCTCCCTGAAAGTCCCTAGTTCTGTCTTCTCTGCCCCAAAACTGAAGCCAGGGACTCTGCTCTCTTGCAAGTGCCCATACCAACAGGGTTCCCACCTCTCACAACTGCACTCACCAGACGTGCTAGCTCCTTCTCCCCCTAGCCACAGTCCAGGCTGCATCAAGTGAGCAAAGTGGAAGGCACTTCCATCTTCTTCTCAGCCATCTAATCTCCAAACTGTGCCAGATGAGAGTTCCTTAAGGCTGAGGCTGCCTCTCAATTCAACTGCTCCTAGGGCTTGTTGTTTGTTCATTCTGCAGAATCGGCCTGAAAATATTTGCACTTGACTCAAATCAATGAACCTCTGCCCCTGAAGGATGGATCTTTCTTGGGGTGTTCTCAAATTGTCTTAGAAGAACAACTGCTTTATACTAGATTTATTTCTGTTCTTTGAGGCAATGTTCTTTTTTTGATGGAGGAAAATTGGAGAGTCGAAAATTTTCTGACCTCCTCCTCCATCTTCTTAGAATTCTCTCTTCACACTGAAAATTTAACAAGAGACCTAATAATCCCAGAGTTAGTTTGAAGGCCTCAAACCCAATCTCTATTGCCAATTCAATTCAAAGGCACTTATCATTTACTTATGTTGAGTCAAGTCTTCTGCTAGGAATCAAATATTCAAAAATAGCCAAATAGCTCCTGATGTCAAGGAATTTACATTCATTTGAAGGTTGAGAAGAGAAGAAATGCAACATATATTCAAAAATGTATGTAATAATTTAAAATAATTCTAAAATGGAAAAAACTCTTAATAATTGGGCAAGCTTAAAAGTCCTTGTATAAAAGGTATCACGTGAACTGGAGTCGACGGTGAAGAGGGAGTATGGTCTAGACCTTGGCATTCACCTGAACAAATATACAGTGCTGAGCAATGGAATGTTGCATGTGGGGAACAGTTGTAAATTCAGTTTAACTGAAACTAAGAATACATAAAAGGAAATAATAAAAACAGACTTAAAAGTGTAAATGGGAAATATATTGTGGAGCATTTTGTATTTTATCCTACAGTCAGTTTTATATTTATTAAGACAAAGCACTGTAATAAAATGTAAAGAAAGGCTTTAGACAATCCCTGCTTTCAAGAAGCTCTCAGAGTATATTGGAGGAGACAATAGACAACAACAATGAACAAAAATGCTATATATAGGATAAATTAGAAGTAGTCAACAGATTACCAGCAACAAAATGTAAAATAGCAATGTATTTTGTTGTGATAAGGTAAAGTAAGGTAAATATAAATGCAATATAAAGTAAAATAAAAATGAAAGATGGGTGGTGAGTGTGGCCCACACTCTTATTGTTTGCTTGCATTTTTGTTTTTCTTCCCAGGTTATTTTTACCTTCTTTCTAAATCCAATTTTTCTTATGCAACAAGATAACTGTACAAATATGTATACATGTATTGTATTTAACATATACTTTAACATATTTAACATGTATGGGACTGCCTGCCATCTAGAGGAGGAAGTGGGGATCAGGAGAAAATTTGGAACAGAAGTTTTTGCAAGGGTCAATGTTGAAAAATTACCCATGCATATGTTTTATCAATAAAAAGCTATAATCATAATAATAAAATGAAAGGTGGGGAACCATTGAAGATATTTAATTGTGGGAATGTCATGGTTGTTATTGTTTGTTCAGTCATCTCAGTCACATCCAACTCTTCATGACTCTACTTGGGATTTTCTTGAAAGAGATATTGAGTGCCTTGTTATTTCCTTCTCCAGTTTATTTTATAGAGGTTTAAATGACTTACACAGGATCACAGAGTTAATCAGTGTCTGAGGCAATATTTGAACTCATGAAGATGAGTCTTTCTGGTTCCAAATCAAATACTCTATTCACTACTTCACTTAGCTGAATTGTAGAAAGGAGATCAAGTAAGTTATCATAACAGTGAGAGGATGAAAGTTGACTAGAGTGAAGTTCATGGAAATGAAGAGAAAGGATCAGAGAGGATGGAAGTTATCAGTCAAATTAACAAGACCTGACAATGTTTGAGTTGGGTGGGTCTAGAGTGGAGAGAGAGTGGAGAGAGAGTGGAGAGAGAGTGGAGAGAGAGTGGAGAGAGAGTGGAGAGAGAGTGAGAGAGAGAGTGAGAGAGAGAGTGGAGAGAGAGTGGAGAGAGAGTGGAGAGAGAGTGGAAAGAGAGTGGAGAGAGAGTGGAGAGAGAGTGGAGAGAGAGTGGAGAGAGAGTGGAGAGAGAGTGAGAGAGAGAGTGAGAGAGAGTGGAGAGAGTGAGAGAGAGACTAAGAGATTGAAAACCTACATGGCCAGAAGAAAGGTCGTACCATTGAAGAGGTAACAGGGAACCAAATGATGAGATATATGCCTCAATAGGATTAATTGAGGTCTAGTGAGGTCTAGGATTGGGGTACAGGGAATCACATGGAGCTCCCCTGCAACCCCTTAGGATTCGACGCAAGGATACAAAGTTAAATCAGGTCTAGTGGCAGCAAGAGTCCCCTGTAAATTTATTTACAAGCCCGAAAACCTAGATTGATAAAAAGAGGTTTATTGCAAGGTTTGGAAGCAAGGTTAAAGTCTGGTTAGTAAAAGGCATTAGATAGAGGAAGATATACGCTGAAAGTGGTGGGACAGAGAGTCTCTGATGCAAAGCATCATTGCTGGCATCTTTTAACTCTCTGACAACAGATGATTCTACCTTTGCTGTTTTTATCTGCTTGAAGGTGCATATGGGCAGAGCAGGTTCTTGGCGGGCTTTTCAGATAAGGAAGAAACTGTTTTGGGGAAACCTGAGCAGATAGTTGGGGTTTGAGAAAATCCAAGCCAGCTCAGACAGCCCAAACTGGTTTGACAAGATCTTGTAATCAAAGATCAGTCCCAAAGGAAGTCGTAGATCAAACAAGGAATCTTAAAGGGGGCTATGCCCTCATCAACACAAAAGAGAGAAGATGGAAGGAGGGACAGGTGTGGGGAAAATATAATCATGTCCATTTGAGGGTGAGGTGATGGCTAGCAAGGCAGTTGGTAATCCCATAAGCATCTTAAACTGGATACATAAATTTAGGACTTTTAACTGCAAAAATATCATAATGGAAACAATAGGACCTGGTGAAATCACTTAGAAAATGAAGGGTATAGAAAGAAAAAGGACCTATGGCAGAATCTAAAGGTATGCTCATACTTTGTTATTAGAAGAAATAAGATAATAATCCAGGACGAAGGAGACTACGGGAGAAGCATGAAAGGCAGTCTCATAGAAGGAATCTCAATTGAGAAGAGAGTATCCCAGAGGAGAAGGTAGTTGACAGAGTCAAAAGCTACAGAGGGTTTTCATGGGAATGAGGAATGAGAAAAAAAATCATTTATTTAAGAAAGCATTGGTCACATTGATTATAGCTCAATAAAAATTCAGACAGCAAGGAATTGAGAAGAACATGGAAGATGAAGTAATAAGTGAGTTTCATTCTAGGAGTTAAGTTTTAGAGGGGATAAAAGATAAAGGCTAGTAGGTTGAAGGGATGACATGATAAATTGAAGTCAACCAAGCAGAACACAGTTATTTAAGCATCTATAAAGAGCACCATGGGGAGAAAGATTGATCCTTGGCTTCCAGGACCTTCCAATTTTATTAGTGAATAAGATAGAAACATATATGGTTATAATACACAATAAGATAAATACATCAGAGAGATTCATAGAAAAATGCTATTTGAAACCTACAGAGAAAGATTAGTAACAACTGAGGGAAACAGACTTTTTTTTTTTTTTTCCTGGAAAAGATGCCATGTGAGTTTAGTTTTAAAGGTTGGATATGAACTTAATAGGTTTAAAGGAGGGGAGGGAAGAACAGGCAACATGCAACATTCTTGAGGAAAGAAATAAAGGTATGAAAATGCCGTGTGTGTGCTTGAACTATGGCTAAAAAAGATTAACGCTAGGTCACAGAAGGCCTTGAATTATAGGCAAAAAATTTCAGACTTTACTCAGGTAGAGGGAACAATTGAAGATTGTTAAACTGGTAAATAACCTAACTAGATCTTTATGGGGGGAAAAAAAAAAGATTGTACTGAGCTAAGGAGGGAAAACTGGAGATGGGAAGTAACTTCTATCTATCTAGATTTGAGTCACTTAAACTTCTATTGAAATGGACAAAGGATTGGCCTCCCCTCCCCTCCTCCACAGCCTTAGGGCCCAGTTCCCTTTGAAATGTTTATCCAGCTAGAGCAAAGGAAATTCATTTGCCTAGAGGTCTGAGGCATGTTTATTCCATAGGAACATGATCGATAACCCTCATCTATTCCAAATAGTCTATGTTAAACATCTGTCCTTGTATATTGCCCATACATCTTGCAAGTCCCTATCTTCTCTCTATGTACATAAAGTGAGTCCCTGTTCATTGTCAAAGCGTGATAACAGAACTGACCAAAAATTGCTTATAAGGCTTGTCTCAAGTTACATTCGGGATGGAACTCTCATTTGATGAATCCGTCCTGCCAGAGTAAAATATATTTTCCAAATTACAAAATACCTTGGCTGTCTTAAGTTTTTCTTTGTCTGGGCTCACTATTAATTTCCTCATTTGGAAAGTGATGGAATAGATTACTATTATATGAGATAGCTCAAGAAAGCCATGTCAAGATTCCTACCTTTCCCTAGCTAAGGCAATGCTTGTTGTCTGGATTTATTATCTTTGAGATCAGCACCGCAAGCTAAGACTACTGACTAACTACCGCATTATGAATTGTATAATTGTATAATTCATTATATAATTCCTTGCCCACCACCAGAGACTGAGGTGAGGGGGGTGTTGGAGAAAATGTTTTTAAGTTTGTTCTTCCTTCCAAGATATTAGGATATTCAGAGCTAAGGGCCATCAAGCAAGCTGTGCCCTAAGTTTGGCTTAACAACCCTGGGCTCCCTAAGCTCACCTACAGGTAGCCCTGCCAAAGCAGACTTTGTCACATGATGATCTTGCCTCTCTTTTGCTGCTCCATAATACTTTTTTGACTTTTTGTCTAGCCACAAGTCTATAAATCGCACTGTAGCAGGTTTCTCTACTAGGAGAGGGGCCCTGGCTCATGTCTAATCTGTCTCTTGCTTGCAAGTCATTTTCCTCTCTTTGAAATTAAACTTCTGTTTGATTCCTGACTCTCCTATCTCTAGCCAGCTCTGTTCAGTTCCATTCACCCACAGTTTAGTCTAGTCAATATTCCTATGTCTGTGGAATTAAAGTCCTTTTTTATTAAAAAAAAAAAAAAAAAAAATACCTTGTGTACAATGGTTAAGTAAAACTGGGGTGCTGGTTATAGATTCCCTAACAAGCTGGGAGAAACTCAGGGTTCAAGCCACATGAAGTCATCTAAAACCTACAGAATACTCTACAATCCTGAAAGGAGATACAGCCCATGAGAGAGTAAGTCAGAGTGGGCCAAACCACTATACCTAATTGTTGGGATACAGGAGTCACCTGCCAGTGGCCGTTGGGGATCCAATTCAGACCTGTAGAATGGATCTCTTCTAGTGAGAGGAGAATGAGAATACAGGGAAACTGAAAGGCAGTTGCTGTTCTCTGACCCTCCACTGAGAGGCAGTTGCGTACTCCGACCTCTTTCCTCTTCCCTTTGCCTCCAATTTATTTCATTCCCGTCCAGAAGGAACACCTGTGTCAGTAAAGGCTGCTTTGCAACTCCTTCAGATGTTATGATCTACAGGTGTGGAGGCTCTCAGAGAATTGACCTGCCCCTTCACTTAGGCATGGTCCTTAACACTTAATGTTTGCTTATTTACTTTTTTTAAAGCACTATTTTAAAAGTCCCGTTAATTGAAGATTCTGATAAATCAAATTCTGATTCACTCCAGATTTCTGCAGTATAAAGAGCAAAAAGAAAAGGAAAAGACAAAGTTTGATGTTAGAGTTACCATGATGTCTGTATTTTATTTTCCACTGGCAATTGAAAAAAGTGCTTCCTTCAGCCAGAAACCATTATTATTGTAATTGTATCAGTTTAATCTAACTATTGAAAACAGTACAACAATCTTGGCTGTAATTGCTAAATTGTTTAAATGTGTTGTCATTTATTTAGCAGCCAATTAAGAACAGCAATACATTGAGTTAAAGAGTGCCTTAGTTAAATTTATTTTTAATCCCCCTGCATGTGATCCCTATATTTTCTTCCCTTCCTCTAAAATACCATTGCTCTGTGCTTTTCCCCTTTTTGGCTGTCTTTCCCTTTCCCCTTTCTTTCTTTTTTGTAGTAGAAATAACAAAAAATGTTAACTATTTCTCTGTCCTAATATGCTAAGATCTTAGATTTATAAATAGAAGAGTACTTAGATATCATCTAGTACAAATCTCTCGGTTTACAAATAAGGAAGCAGAGACCAATAAACTGTAAGTGGCACATCCAAGGTCACAGAGACAATAAGTGGTAAAGCTAGAATTTGAAATCAGGTCTAGATATAAAATCCTGCCATCTCCCTTTAATGGCATGATGCTTCTTTTGCAAACTTTTCTTAGCTCTTAAAAGTGATTATTTTCAAGTATAGGGCATATTAGTCTATTAATAAATTCAGTTGGTATCCCAAATATAGTGTGTTGTTATATTTTTACATATTATGAAAGCAAGAATGATTTGTCAAGGATTCCATTTTATACATTGGCTTTTAATCTACTAACCAGTTTATCCGTAGTCAGCATATCAACTAAAGATTTAGAAGCAAAAGAATTGTCCCAATTATCTCTGCCATGAGAAAAAAGAGAGCTAATTACATAGCTGTCTCTAAATGCCTTGATTTCTGACTTTCTAGTTCTAATATAATCTCTCAATGTAAAGTAGCCACAGAATTTACAAAAGCTTTTAGTCTAGTTTTCCATTTTGATCTTGGATAGGATATCAGACAAAAAAATCAGGAATTGCCATTTTTCAGCAAATAGGCCCTACCCTGATGGAGTTGTTTGGATTAGCATAACTCCCATTAAAATTCCATTCCTCCCCCTTTTTTATTCATAATGGCTACTAGAGTCAGAGGAAGATAAGGAGGAAGTTATTTTCTTCCTTCAGTCAAATGGAGATGCATTACTCCTTTAATTACAAAAGTTACAGATACTCTCTCCCCTCAGAAACTATCAATATTTTATATTTTCCCATGTAAATGTAGCATGTCCTGTATAAATATGGAATACCTTAGAGTTCACCAAAGTTCAGTGTAGAATCTCTTGGTTAATCATAATTAAACAAATAGGATTTAAGCCTTCATTCAATGACTATACCATCAGAAAATCAAGAGGAAATAAATCAAACAATAAAGCATTTAATTAGGACAGAAGCAAAAAGCAAATAGTGGGAGAAAGTAATCAATGGATACATTCTCAGTCCCCCATAGCCCAAAAGGTAAAATATCACAGATTTCAGTAGAAGTAGAGAAGAAACAGTCTTTAGATAACTCATGTTCTGATGTGAGGAAGGGTTGTATCATGAGTGGATTGCTTTTGGCAGTTCTGTCTCATGGTAACCTGAATTTCCTCACTGATTGTCAGTGTTTCCTCCCCAAAGCTTTAGTAGGGTTCTTTGCTGCTGGCATTCCATCCAGTTTCCACATCTGCAGTTGCTTCTCTGTATCTTGAAGCTATCATTCATTGTTTCTTCACCAAGTTGCTATAGTTTGTTACTTGTTGAAGGTAATGTCTGCCGCCATGTTTTTCCTCTAGTTAGAGTATTGCCACTCTTTCTTTTCTGAAACAGCTGGGCCAACATGCCTTAAAAGATAAACAATAAATTTTAGGTTCTTTCTTTACCAAGTCCTTACCACACAAAAATGAAAGTAAAAATAAAAATGAAAGGCTAAGCTCCTTTGTTCTTTATTTTGCTTGTATCACTGGACAATCTCTAGTACTTAGTCTAATTCTATTCTTAGCAATCAATCCCAGAGCCATTTAAATTACCTTGAAGCTCCCATAAACTTCAAAGAAACACTAAGCCACAATGGACAGGGAGGGATTAAATTAGTAATATTTGTTCTGTATTTATGTCATTGACTCCAAGGTACCGGTACATCTATGCAAGTAATATTAATTTGGGGGTGGGGAGGAGGAGAAATAAAATCTTATCCATGACGTCTCAATTATTTCAATAGGTGTGATCAATTTTTTCCAACAAAGAGGAATAAAAGCCTAATTATCTTCAATTTACATATTAAGAAACTGATTCAAAGAGAGATTAGATTAAAATGTCAGTAAGATTTAATGTAGTCAAAATGCCACAGGAGAAGAAAATGCAATTATAATTTCAACCAGCCAATCAGGCATCCTTTTTGTCTTTGCTTTTCTGCTAGACACAACAGACAGAGATCTATGCTAAGCCAAAAGTGACATCAAAAGTCCCTCTGATGGACTGTGGGAACTGAGTGTGGATCACAACATAACATTTTCATTCTTTCTATTGTTGGTTTGCATTTTTTTCTCATTTTTTTTTCCTTTTTGATCTGATTTTTCTTGTGCAGCATGATAACTGTATAAATACGTATATATATTTTGGATTTAACATTTTTAAACATGTTTAACATATATTGGATTACTTGCCATCTAGGGGAGAAGGGAGGGGAAAGGGAGGGAAAAATTTGGGAACCCAATGTTTTGCAAGGATCAATGCTGAAGAATTATCCATGCATATGTTTTGAAAATAATAAGCTTTAATAAGAAAATAATAACATTTTTAAACATAAGTTTCTCTGATATATAGATAAATGATAAGTGATTCAGTTATTTGCAGAAAAAAGGTTTCAAAATTAAGGACCAGCTTCAATCCACTAATCAACTTATTAGTTATCAAGAAATGGTAAATGAATGACTAAAAAAAGACTCTATCCATATTAAAACAGTATTATAGCACCAAGGCAGTTTATATTCTAATTTTTGTTATTATTCAGTTTCCTGAAATTTGTGACCCCATTTGGGGTTTTCTTGGCAAAGATACTGGATTAGTTTGCCATTTCCTTTTCCAGATCATTTTCCAGATGAAACTGAAGCAAATGGGTTAAGTGACTTACACAGGATGACTCAGCAGGGCAGGATTTGAACACAAGATTGCTCACTTGCTCACTGCAGTCCTAGCCTTTGTGATGCTTTCCATTTGACAAATTCCCCAAGACAAAATGGTAAGACTCCTGATAAAAGAAACAGAAATGGGAAACAGATTATAGTAGCAGTTCTGGTTCTCAAAGGCTGGGCTGATCACTTTTCTAAGACTTGTTTCCTTATTTATAAAATGAGATTAAATAATCTTCCCGCTTTAAGAACACAGAACAAAGAACAATTGCTGTTTTTACTGACCTCTTCTCTCATTATTAGCATATTCTATTCAGGTCAGTGCTCATTTGTACTCAAAGAGCTTAGGGAAAATGAGTTCAACTTTCCATCTATTTGTCCAATCTGTTCTAGAAAGAGCTATCTGTGAAACTAAAAGTCTCAAAATGAGCTCACAAGGACAATGAAACACAACATTCCTCCAACAATGGATAATGGTGTTCAGTCATCTCTAACTCTGGGGCTTTTATGGTAAAGATACTGGAGTGGTTTGGTATTTTCCTCCTCCAGCTCAAATTTCCTCGAATGATGACTTGCCTAGGGTCACACAGTAAGTGTCTGAGGCAGGATTTGAACCCAAATCAAACTGACTCTAGGCCCAGTGCCTAGTTGGGACTAGTAGCTAATTCCTTCCACTAAAATTAGTTTGTTGTATGAATCATCCTTTTACATAATGCTGTATTATTAAATGACTCCATTTTATATGAAAACTAGCTCGTTCAGCATTTGGTAAATCTTCAGAATTTTCAACAAAATGACAACTTCTCTGTACCTTCAAACTTCTTGGATTAGCAATGGTAAAGAAAGACTAGTTTAGAAAAACAAGATACTAAATTTTGACCTGATTAAATATTTAGCCGTCATCAGAATTCATTCTCTACTTCCCTTCTTTCTTCCCTCTGTCATTCACTTTTTCCCTTCCTCCCTTTCTCCTCCTCTCCTCTCTCTTCCTCTCTTCTCTTCTCTCTCCTTTTCCTCTCCTCTCCTCTCCCTTCTTCCTTCCTTCCTTTCTTCCTTCTTTCCTTTCTTCCTTCCTTCCTTTCTTCCTTCTTTCCTTTCTTCCTTCCTTCCTTTCTTCCTTCTTCCATCCCTTCCTCTTTCTCTCCCTCCCTTCCTTCCTTCCCTGCTCTATTTCTCCCCTTCTTTCTTCCTTCTTTTCACTTCTTTCCAAAATATAGCATTTTAATTCCTGTATTTCTATAGCACTTTAATTCTTGTTCTAAGCAATTTTGACTGCAAAACCAGATACTTTATCCCAAATTATAAATTTTCTAAAATAATTTCAACAGTGTATTTTTTAAAAACCACCAATTTATACAACTTATCCTTGGGAAGTTGGATCATCCCTAATGCAGCATGCTATCAAGTAACTGAGAAACTTGGGTTGTTTTGTTTTTGTTTTTGTTTTGTTTTGTTTTTTTTGTCTGTTTTTTTCACAAGTTATGGGATAATACAGGGGGGGAAAGGAATTATCAAGAATGAGTTGGGTTACAAAAATATCATAAATTCTGTTCCATGATGATACTAGGGCTCTCTTTAGAGACTTGGCAATGGGAAAGATCCCACTGGATTCTCCACAATGGAGTGCTATGCTTGTTGACAAACATCTCCAGTGAATTTCATCACATGACCAGAAAACTGAAGATAGAAAAAACTAAATTCCAGATAATCTCATACACATGCCCTCCAGGCCAGAGTTAACTGGTTTTCAAATGAAAGAAAATCTTTACATAATCCAAACAAGAATTCAACTAGGATTTAGTATCTTGTTTTTCTAAACTAGTCTTTCTTTACCATTGCTAATCCAAGAAGTTTGAAGGTAAAGAGAAGTTGTCATTTTGTTGAAAATTCTGAAGATTTACCAAATGGAAAAGAAACTAAAGGAGGACTAAGAATATATTTCTTTCTGTATCAGAGGTTGTATTTCTGGTCAAGAATATTAGGAAAGAAAAGTAAGTGCTCCTTCCCAAAGTGTCTTTAAGTAATTGTAGATTCTGTGTGTTCTTCTTGTGCACGTGGGTATTTAGTTAGATGTTAGCCATAGAAAGATCTCTATAAGATTGTTATTCTTGTGGTAGTGGTGGCAATTATGTATGTGTGTGTGTGTATGTGTAATTCTATTTTTGATGCTTACTTTTATCCTTGGCTGTACATTCAATATCAATTTCTGCCCCTTCCCAGATGAATTCTAGATAATGCCCCCAAAATCCATAGAATCCCTAGTACTCTAGGTTCTTTCTAGCTTGTCTTAATCATTCCAGCCTGCTCTTACAGTGGAAGGCTTAGTTTCTCTGAAAAAAAAAACCACCACCACATGGCACAAATTCTCTCAGGATTCTAGGGGTAACCTTGTCTTAAGGACATACACACACCCTACTCACTACTTAAGATCTTGAACCCCAACTAGTGAATTTCTGCTTGCCCGACCAGCAATTCACAATAAAGACATTTTTAAATCTTAATAATTTACTTTAAAAAACTAATAAAACTAACAAATATGATAAATTTTAAACTGTACTAAGTCTTCAATGACACACTGTATATCAAAGAGAGTCATGAATAATATGTTCATCACAGTTCACACATAAATCTTGGTTACTCCGGTCCATCAATATACTATAATGGGGAGGGTTGACACACCTAGGAAACTGCCAGTAAGAAAATGAGTAAGAAAAACTAATGTTTTTTTTCTTACTCATGTGTTTGATGGTCAATTATAACTCTGGAACTTCTCTGTCTCAAGAACTATCCATTAAAAAACTCCTTGAAAAAATGTAGTCACTTGAACCAACCATTCTGGAGAGCAATTTAGAACTATGTCCAAAGGGCTATCAAACTGCATACCCTTTGAACCAGCAATGTCTCTACTAGGTCTATATCCCAAAGAGATCATAAAAAAGGGGAAAGAACCACATGTGCAAAAATGTTTGTGGCAGCCCTTTTTGTCATGGCAAGAAACTGGAAACTTGAGTGGATGCCCATTAATTGGGGAATGGCTGAATAAGTTATAATATATGAATGTTATGGAATATTAATATTCTAAGAAATGACCAGCAGGATGATTTCAGAGAGGCTTGGAAAGACTTGCATGAACTGATGCTGAGTGAAATGAGTAGTATCAAGAGATCATTGTATATGGCAACAACAATACTATATGATGATCAATTCTGATGTTTCTTGTTCTTTTCAACCATGAGATGATTCAGGCCAGTTCCAACAGACTTGTGATGGAGAGAGCCATCTGCACCGAAAGAGAGGATTGTGGGGGATGAGTGTGGATCAAAATATAGTATTTTTACCATTTTTTGTTGTTGTTTGCTTCTTTTTTTTCTTTCTCATTTTTTTCCCTTTTTGATCTGATTTTCTTGTGCAGCATAATAATTGTATAAAATATGTACAGAAGAATTGCACGTGTTACTTATATTGGATTACTTGCTATATAGGGAAAGAGGTTGGAGGGAGAGGAGGAAGAAAAAATTTGGAACACAAGTTTTTGCAAGGATGAATATTGAAAACTATCTCTGCATATATTTTGAAAATAAAAAGCTATTATTAATTTTTAAAAAAAATTTTTTTAAAGTGTAGTTCCTATGTTGATTAAATTTTTCCTACCCCAGATCAGCACAGGGAGACAAGTCTTTGAAAATGGGAACAAGGTTTGTCTAGAAAGTCACTGTTTGAAGCTTTCCAGCTTAATGAACAGGTTTGAGGAAGCATACTAAGGTAAGAAAAGATCCAGGAGGGAGGGTCTTGATGCTGTATGAGAAGTAAAAATAGGGGCCAACTAGCAGCATATTTGCTCATACTCTAGATCTGGGCCACAGATCAAATGAGGACCAAGGAAGGCACTAGTCCTTGGAAGTAACTGACTGACAAGGGTAAGGCAATGTGACAAGCTTGAACATGTGTACTGGGGAAAGAGGAGGAAGAAGTGAATAGGACATCTGTGCCTCTGACACTGGAGCACAGCTGTGATTCAGCCACCAACCAGGTCTGATGTCTACAGCTAGCTGAACAACAAGGGCAGGAAGGAGAGAGCCAATATAATAAAAATGAAAAGACAACCTAAATTCATTTATTAATTAAGTGCCATGCCAATCAAACTACCAAAGGATTAAATTGAATTTAATCATGTGGAGAAAAAAAAAAAAGTCAAGAATCTCAAGGGATATCATGTAGAGAGAAAGGAGTGGGGAGGAGGAAGGGGAAGGAGACAAAGAGAGAAGGAAAGAACCAAATCTAAAACAATATTGGAAAGAAGTAATCTTGAAAGCAATTTGGTAATGGCTTAAAAGCAAAGATAAAGTTCACCATAAATGAATGTATGACTTAGTCAACATAAAGAGTGATATCATAAACAAATGATAGGAACATGAAATAAGCTACTTTTCAGATCATAGGATAGAGGAAGATTTTGTGATAAAAGAATACCATAGCAGACAAAATAGATAATTTTGATTACTTAAAAGGTTTAATACAAATATCGTATTATTGTATGTAGCTAAATGTAACTAAAAGTAAAAGGGAAAATTAATTGGAATAATATATTTGCAGTAAATTTCTCTTTGCAGCAAAGGTTATTTTTTCTATGATTTGCAAAGAATTTCTAAGATTCATAAAGAATAATTTCAATTACAAAAATAAGAGCTATTCTCCAATTAATAAATTATCAAAATATAAAAACAGGTATTTCCCAAAGAAAGATATTCAAGATATGACCAGAAACATGAAAAAAAAAAGTCTAAATTACTAGTAGAGAAATTAAGGGGCTTTTGAGATTCTACTTCAAGCCCATGGGATTAGTAAAGATGACAAATATTGAAAATGACATCTTGGAAAAGCTGTAAAAAACTGGACACTATGTACTGTTGAAGGAGCTGTAGAAACCTGGACACTATGCACTGTTGGAGGAGGTAGAAAATTGGACACAATGCACTGTTGGAGGAGCGATGAATCAGTACAGCCATTTTGGAAAGCAATTTGGAACTATGCCTAAAAAGACACTAAGTTGTTGAATTTTTATCCTTTACTAAGTATATAATCCAAAGATATTGTAGAAAGAAGAAAAGTACCTATATAGACCAAAAAAATTATCATCACTTTTTGAGTGGTAAAGAGTAGGAAATTAATAGGGTATTCATCAATTGAAGAACGGCTAAGGAAATTTTGGTATATGAAAATAATGGAAAATTACTCTTATAAGAAATGATTAAATGAATGATTTCAGAGAAATCTAAGAAGACTTATATAAGTTTGTCCAGAGTGAAAAACTGGGAAGATCAATTTATGCTACAATATCAATATGATTAAAAATTAAAATTTAAAATAACTTTGAAAGGCTTGAGATGTGTATTCAACACAATAACCAGCCATGCTTCCAGAGACTCCTAGTAAAACATGCTACAAGAGAGCATGACAGAGAGATGATAGATTCAGGCACTGCAGCATAATTTTTGGATGTGGCCCATGTGGGAATTGGTTTTGCTAAATTATACATATTTGTTATAGTAAAGGAGGCCTACTGGAATCAGAAGTGAGGAAGGAAGGTTTCTGTTATGTATTTTTTTTTTGAATGAGGAGAAAAAAATTTTTGTCAATTGAAAAATGTTAATAAATGTTCAAAATAGCTCCACTTTAGCTTATGATTAGTAATCAAATTCACATTTCCACCCATTATTGCCATCATTTTATTTTTCAACTCTGATTCTTTTCTCACTAGAACCTTAGATTCTGCCCCTGAAAGATTAGGTTCCAATAAGTTATCTTACTTCTGGATCCATACTTCTGGATAATTTCATATAATATATATATATGATATAAAAAGATTTGTGTCCAGGTATAACTGCATGGTGATCAGGTGTTTTTGTTACATCTCTCCTATTCAGATCCTGCTGGTTTCTCTCCAGATTTTTTTTTTTCTTTGTCTTTGTCATCCCTTGAGGACTCAGAGCTATGCCAATTCAGATATCATATCTGTTAAGCGTTTCTCATCATCGTCCCCAAAATAAGAGATAGATCCTGGCTCTCAGGCATATCTTAGACTCAGGGCTGTCTGACTACATAGTCCGGCTTTCTCTGATGCTGAAGCCATCCTAACCTCCTTGAGATCCAACTCTAAGGGCTTCCACATCCTCAGCTTCTATGCTGACCACAGGTCCAGGAATTCTGCATCTAAACTCTCTCACACAAATGCCAGTTCCCTGACCCTGCAGAATATCTGGAAGGTGAATGCTGAACACACTGGCACAAATGTGGCCCCTCATTCACCTCTGTCTCTGATGCACATTATCAGACCCAGGCACTTCCTTATACCTTATATCAACAAACCTACATACCTACTAAGGCAAAACTTTTTAAAATAAAATATTATCTTGGAGATTGCAGTAATATAATACAAAGCTTATATGCTACAACCAAGTGGAACTTATATCAGGAACACAAGGCTGGTTCAATATGAGGAAAATTATCAACACAATTGATTGCATCAACAACAAACATGCTGCTTAAAAGTGCCTTCTATGATGCTACCTTTGTTTATGCCTTAAAAGCTCTAAAAGTTCTGAAGAACAAAATAAAAAATGTTGTTTATTGCTATTTATCAGACACAGTTCTCTATCTCCCACCTGGCGGCTCTCCAGGCCCGGACCATTTTCCTATCCTCTCTTCTACCTTTTAATACCTTTGGCTTCCTTTAGGATAGCTCAGATTTCACCTTCTGCACTTTGTTCTCCCAAGCTCTAAACCCTTTCTCTTTAAGGTCACCATTCATCTATCCTGTCTGGATTGTATGTGTATGTACAGCTGTATATGTTGTCTCTCTCACTTAAGATTAGGGAATAAGGGGTGCCTTTCTCTGTATCCCTGATACTAGGCACAGTATATCACAAGCACAAGCAATAAACACTTATAATATTTACCGATTAGTTAATTTGTCAAATAATGTGAATTTTCAGTGGCTTTATTAGCAATGAATTAGCTAGGATTTTAGAGAATCGGAGATGTCAAGTAACTAGGATAATGTTAAGTCAGAAATAGTTGTTGTTCAGTCATTTCAATTATGTCCAATTTTCTATGACTTAATTTGGGATTTTCTTGGCAAAGAGACTGCTGTGCCATTTGTCATTTCTTTCTCCAGGTCATTTTACAGATGAGAAAACTGAAGCAAATAGGGTCAAGCATCTAAGGCTTTAATTGTTTTTTTTTTTAATACATAAAAGTTTTTTATTTTCAAAACATATGCATAGATGTTTTTAACATTCACTCTTGCAAAACCTTGTGTTCCAAAATTTTTTTCTCCCTCCCTTTCCCTATAAAGCAAGAAATCCAATATATGTTAAACACATGCAATTCTTCTACACATATTTCCACAATTATCATGCTGCACAAGAAAAATCTAATCAAAAGGAAAAACAATGAGAAAGAAAACACAATGCAAGCAAACATGAAATGAAAATGCTATGCTGTGATCCACACAAAGTCCCTACAGTCTTCTCTCTGGGTGTAGATGGCTCTCTTCATCACAAGATCATTGAAACTGATCTGAATCATCTCATTGTTGAAAAGAACCACATCCATACAAATCACTATTGATCAGAGAAATGCAAAGACAACTCTGAGGTATCATTACACACCTGTCAGATTGGCTAAGATGACAGGAACAAATAATGATGAATGTTGGAGGGGATGTGGGAAAACTGGGACACTGATGCATTGTTGGTGGAGTTGTGAAAGAATCCAACCATTCTGGAGAGCAATCTGGAATTATGCCCAAAAAGTTATCAAAATGTGCATACCCTTTGACCCAGCCGTACTACTACTGGGCTTATACCCCAAGGAAATACTAAAGAAGGGAAAGGGACCTGTATGTGCCAAAATGTTTGTGGCAGCCCTTTTCATGGTGGCTAGAAGCTGGAAGATGAATGGATGTCCATCAATTGGAGAATGGTTGGGTAAACTATGGTATATGAATGTTATGGAATATTATTGTTTTATAAGAAATGACCAACAGGAGAAATACAGAGAGGCTTGGAGAGACTTACATCAACTGATGCTGAGTGAAACGAGCAGAACCAGAAGATCATTATACACTTCAACAATGATACTGTACGAGGATGTATGCTGATGGAAGTGGATTTCTTCAACATAGAGAAGAGCTAATCCAATTCCAATTCATTAATGACGGACAGAACCAGCTACATCCAGAAAAGGAACACTGGGAAATGAATGTAAACTGTTATTTTTACCTTCTGAATCCAATTCTTCCTGTGCAACAAAAAATTCGGTTCTACACACATATATTGTATCTAGAATATACTATAATATATTTAACATATATAAGACTGCTTGCCATCTGGGGGAGGGGGTTGGGGGAGGAAGGGAAAAAATCTGAATAGAAGTAAGTGCAAGGGATAATGTTGTAAAAAATTACCCATGCATATGTACTGTCAAAAAAATGTTATAATTATAAAATAAAATTAAAATTTAAAAAAAAAAAAAAGAACCACATCCATATCTTCAACATAAAGAAGATCCAACTCACTTCCAGTTGATCAATGATGGACAGAAACAACTATACCCAGAGAAGGAACACTGGGAAGTGAATGTAAATTGTTAGCACTACTGTCTATCTATCCAGGTTACTTATACCTTCGGAATCTAATACTTAATGTACAACAAGAAAATTGGATTTACACACATATATTATATCTAGGTTATACTGTAACACATGTAAAATGTATGGGATTGACTGTCATCTAGGGGAGGGAATAGAGGGAAGGAGGGGATAATTTGGAAAAAATGAATACAAGGGATAATGTTATAAAAAAAATTTACTCATGCATATATACTGCCAAAAAAATTTTATAATTATAAAATTAAAAAAAAGAGAAAAGAACCACATCCATCAGAATTGATCATCATATAATATTGATATTGCCATGTCCAATGATCTCCTGGTCCTGCTCATTTCACTCAGCATCAGTTGATGTAAGTCTCCCCAGGCCTCTCTGTATTCACCCTGTTGGTCATTTCTTACAGAACAATAATATTCCATAGCATTCATATACCATAACTTGTTCAACCTTGCTAAAGCTATATTTGAACTCAGGTCTTTCTGTCCATAGGCCCAGTGCTCTATTCAATTCACTGGCCAGAAAAAGTTTTAAGGAATGAAAAAATATAACTGGAGGAGGGAAGGACATCTAGCTAGGATCTCAAGTGGGATTAAACCCTCAAGGTCACAGTCTGATTATGACTCCAATCTCAGGTGAGGGGGGTGTGGGGGAGCAGAGAAGAGATTATTTTGAAGGCAACATGGGGAGGAGGATCCTCTTTTTTTGCTCTTGTTACTACTTCTTAAGTAATGGGCCAAAATGTTTTGGTACATGACCCAGGACAAACTTTTCCCTCTGTAGAGTGACGGGGCCCTAATTTCTCATAAAATAATAGTAATCTAGAGGGCCTTCGAGTCCCCTCTAGGATTGGTACTCTGGCATTACTTACTTGCAAGAGGAAGAAAGGGAAGAGAAAAGAAGCCTCTTTTAGTGCTTGTGTAGCATGGTCTGTGAATGGCTTCAAATTCCCAGGGTTACTGTTTTTTTTTTCCTTCTTGATCCGATTTTTCTTGTGCAGCAAGATAACTGTATAAATATTATACATATATTGGATTTAACATGTATTTTAACATATTTGACGTGTTTTGGATTACCTGCCATCTAGGGGAGAGGGTGGGGGAAAGGAGGGAAAATTTGGAACAGAAGGCTTTGCAAAGGTCAGTGTTGAAAAATTAATCATGTAGATGTTTTGTAAATAAAAAGCTTTAATTAAAAAAAAAATTTCCCAGGACTATTACTTGTGTAACATTGCTTATATTATTTCACTTCAAAATGAGGCAGCTCTAAGCAATCCCTTCCAGCTCTTGGTCACAGGTGTGGCTGGATTTTTTTTTAAAACAAAAGGAACGATTAGGGGAAAGAATCAAAATTGATTCTAAGCAGAATTCTGACCTATGTCATTTGTTAAGCCAGTACCTGTGGACATCACTTATATTCCCCAAGGAGGGAGTTGGATCTCTGAGGTCCCTTACAGCTCTCCATCTGTGCTATATAAAGTTCTAATATGAAATATCAAGATACACAAAGGCCTCCAGCTCAATGCATGGATTTTTGGTGCAGAATTTATAGGAGGTTGAAACTATAGGAATAAAATACCAATTTCCAAGGACCAGATTTCCTTTGCACAAAGAGGTATAACCTCAGTAGACTGGCTGCTAAATAGTTAATTCTTGGATCATGTAGAAATGAGAGGTAGAGGGGTGTACTAATAAAGTGTTAAATTCCAAGATAAGAAAAGAACTAATAAGAAATCCCATAGGTTGTTGAGTTATGTCTGACTCTTTGTGATCAATACAGTCTGTAGGGTTTTCTTGGCAAAGATACTGTCTTGGTACGCCATTTCCTTCTCCAGTAAATTGAAGCAAACAGGCTAAGTGACTTGCAAAGGGTCACACAGTTATTGAGGGCATGAGGATAGATTTGAACTTAGTACTTCCTGAATCTTAGCCCATCACTCTTTCCACTAAGTCACCTAGATGCCTGCTAAGAGAGCTCTTTATTGCCCATAATAAGCTCAAATCTCTAGATCCATATTTCTCAAATTGTTGGTCTTTAAAATATATATATGTACATGTGTATACATATATTGTGTGTTTTGTGTGTATACATATGTGTGTAATGTGTGTGCATACATATGTGTATATACATTCTCTTTGGGTGTCCTCAATATTATATATATATATATATATATATATATATATATATATATATATATATATATATATATATATATATATATATATATATATATATATATATATATATATATATATGTATACATATATATATATATATATATATATATATATATATATATATATATATATATATATATATATATATATATATATATATATATATATATATATATATGTATATATAAGTTCTTCAGGTGTCCTCAATACTATATGTACATATAGTATTGAGGACACCTGAAGAACTTATATATACATATGTACATATAGTATTGAGGACACCCAAAGAACTTTAATTTGTTTTCATTCATATTTACCAAATTAGAAACTGAAACAACTTAGTTTTATTAATAAAATCATTCTGACCTTAAGTACCACTTGAAAGAGACTCCAGGATTCCCAATGATCTCAAGGGAATTGCTACTCTAAGACTTTTGGAGATGAAGACTCTTAAGTGTTCTGATCTGCAAGAAAAGAAAGAAATATGAAAATTATGGATCAGCGAACTCGATTTTGATTCCTGACAAAATTCTAAAATATTATCAAAGGCATTGGTTAGTGAACCTTCAGAAAAGAAACAACAATCACAAAGAAGCTGGCAGGAGTTGATCAATAAGCAGGTCATGCTAAACTAGGGGTTCTTAATGTGGAGATAGATTTGGAAAATAGGTTGGTGTTTATGAATTCAGATGAAGAAAAAGCACATTTTTATTTTAATAAGAATTAGATTCCTTTGAATTGTAATCAATGTACTCTGTATTAAAAATTAAACACAGAATGAGATTACAGGTTTCATCAGGTTCCCAAAGGGATCCATGACTGAGAAAAAGGTTAAGGGTCCCTATGCTAGACCAACCAATCACTTGTCTCTTAAATAGGGACTAGTATGAATGGCATAACAAAGGTTTAACTGTCTCTTATTCCCAATCAGTAAAATTGACCTTCCCATGTAGAATACTAATACAAGACGCTCCATGTTTTCCTAGAATTATTAGTGATTGATTATAGGAATGCTGTAAGACATAGTAAAGTATTGGACAACTCCATCATGCTGTTTTTGAAGAAAAAATAGAGTGATGTAGCATTAGCTGTAACTAGAAACCAAAAGGAATCATTAATGAATAAATAACATAGAGAGAAGTTTCTTGTGGAATGTCCCAGAGATTGCACTTGATACTGCGAATTAAGCTATAAGTAGTAGGTTTATAAGATTTCATGAGGAAGGAAGGGATAAAGCAACACTCTACACTTAGCATAATGCTTATTAAAGAGTAGGCTCTTTAAAATGCTTAGCAAATAAACACTGTTGACTAACTTAATGACATTTGAATGATGGAGGTACAATACCTAAAGATCTTGAAGGTCTTTTTCAAAGTGTAGTCCTAGAACCAGAGGGGTCACCAAGACCCTATTGGAAGTCTATAAAGTCAAAACTATTTTTGTAATAATACTAAAATTCTTTAATTTTTAAGCCAGCAAATATCTATGTATGTAAATCTGTGTATCTATGGCTAAATATCTATGTGTACAAACATATAGATATAAAAAATAAATAAAATCTCTCAGGGAGTTCTCAAATAATTTTAAGCATATAAAGGAGTTCTGAGGCTAAAAAGTTTGAGAACCAGTAGGCAAGAAAATTGGGCTAAATCATAATGGGTCAAGTTGCAAACTTTAATACAGAAAAATGTAAAGTTTCATGAATTGAATGCACCCTTTTTTCAAATACAACATAGAAGAAACTTGAGCAAATAGCATTTCACTGGAAAAAAAAAAAAAGATCTAGGAGTCTTAATAGATTGGAAATTCACTGAGTTGATAATGAAATGGAAAAAGGTGAGCCAGGCACTATGCTAAATGTTGGAGATAGTAATAGGACCAAAACAAAAAGATAGTTTGTCAAAACTAATGCAGATAAGATTAAAAGGGAAACAATAAAGTGGGAAAACATTTTTACAGTCAAAGGTTCCGATAAAGGCCTCATTTTCAAAATATATAGAGAATTGACTCTAATTTATAAGAAATCAAGCCATTCTCCAACTGATAAATGGTCAAAGGATATGAACATACAATTCTCAGATGAAGAAATTGAAACTATTTCTAGCCATATGAAAAGATGCGCCAAGTCATTATTAATCAGAGAAATGCAAATTAAGACAACTCTGAGATATCACTACACATCTATCAGAATGGCTAGAATAACAGGGAAAGGTAATGAAGAATGTTGGAGGTGATGTGGGAAAACAGGGACACTGATACATTGTTGGTGGAATTGTGAATATATCCAGCCATTCTGGAGAGCAATTTGGAACTATGCTCAAAAAGTTATCCAACTGTGCATACCCTTTGACACAGCAGTATTACTACTGGGCTTATATCCCAAAGAGATCTTAAAGAAGGGAAAGGGACCTGTATGTGCAAGAATATTTGTGGCGGCTCTCTTTGTAGTGGCCCAAAACTGGAAACCAAGTGGGTGCCCATCAATTGGAGAATGGCTGAATAAATTGTGGTATATGAATGTTATGGAATATTATTGCTCTATAAGAAATGACCAAAAGGATGATTTCAGAAAGGCCTGGAGAGACTTACATAAACTGATGCTGAGTGAAATGAGCAGGACCAGGAGATCATTGGTATCAACAATAATACTACATGATGATCAATTCTGATGGACATGGCTCTCTTCAACAATGAGATGAACCAAATCAGTTCCAATAGAGCAGTAATGAACTGAACCAGCTACACTCAGTGAAAGAACTCTGGGAGATGACTATGAACCACTGCATAGAATTCCCAATCCTTCTATTTTTGTCCACCTGCCTTTTTGATTTCCTTCACAGGCTAATTGTACACTATTTTAAAGTCCGATTCTTTTTGTACAGCAAAACAACTGTTTGGTCATGTATAATATATTGTATTTAATTTATACTGTAACATATTTAACATGTATTGTTCAACTTGCCATGGGGGGGAGGGGAAAATTAGAACAAAAGGTTTGGCAATTGTCAGTGTTGTAAAATTACCCATGCATATATCTGGTAAATAAAAACTATTAAAAAAAAAAGAGAGAGAGAGAGAGAGAGAGAGAGAGAGAGAGAGAGAGAGAGAGAGAGAGAGAGAGAGAGAGAGAGAGAGAGAGTTTGTGCCCTCAAAAAACTTATAATGAAATGGGAAGACAACACACAATAGCAAACTAAGAAGCAGGTCTATATGTGGGGACATGATATATAAGTCAAAGTACAAAATGAGTGTAGCCCAATGGGAAATGAAATGTCTAACACAATCTTGAGCTGTCTTAAGAGTGAAATAGTTTCCAAAACAAAGTAGATGAGAGCACCTTTGTATTCTGCTCTAGTCTGACCACAGCTCGAATAGCCTGTTCAGTTTTGAGTGTTATAAATGAGGATACTGAAAATCTAAATAATGTTCAGAATAATCATTCAATCAACAAGCACTCAGTAAAGCCCTATTTGGTGCTAAGACACTGTAGCAGGAAATGGAGAAACATTAGAATAAACTGGATCCCAATAAAAAAGGATTTCAACATCATGACACATGATATATGAAGACCAGAAAGAAGACTCAGGGGATACATGAGGGCTGTTTTCATATATTTTAAGAGCTGTCATATGAAAGAGAGTCTATGCCTCTTCTTCTGGACCTCCAAAGGCAGAGGTTGTAGCAGAAAGGGAGAAATTAAATAGAAGCAGTTTTAGGCTTCTTATAAGAAAAAATTTCCTAACTAATGGACCTACCAAAAAGTGGAATGGGTAGCCTTTTTCCTCTCCTTTTCTCTAGCCCCCAGCTAAAGGTCTTCAAGGTGAATGAGTGCATGTTAAAGAAATTGACGCAGTAATTCTATGGAGACTGGAAAATAATTTTCTAAAATCTCCTTTTTTAATTTTTAAAAATGTATTATTTGTTTTAAACATTGTTTTTTTCTTAATTTTTAGTTCTAAATTCTCTCCCTCCCACACCTTTCCCACCCATTGAAAAGGCAAATTACATATCATGATATGATATATATTTATGATAATATATATTTTATAATAATATATTTACATGTGATATATGAGTGTGCAATATATATTTATACGTGTGAAATCATGTTAAGCATATTAGCCACATTGAAAAACAAAATAGGCAAAAAATAAATAAAGTTTAAAATAAAGTATTTTTCAATCTGCACTCAGAGTTCATCTGTTCTCTCTCTGGAAATGGTTAGCATTTTATGACATGGGTCTTTTAGAACTGACTTGGATCATTGTATTGAACAGAGTATCCAAGTATCTCACAGTTATTCATCAGTTATTCAGAGAACTGATAGTGGTATTGCTCGGTCAAAGAATATGCACAAGCAAGATAACTGTATAAATATGTATGCTTATTTTTGATTTACATATATTTTTACCATGTTTAATATATATTGGATTACTTGCCATCTAGGAAAGGGGGTGGAGGGAAGAGAGGGAAAAACTGGAACACAAGGTTTTGCAAGGGTCCATGTTGAAAAATTATCCTTGCATATATTTTGAAAATAAAAAGCTTAAATTTAAAAAAAAAAAAAAAAAAAGAAAAAGAAAAATGCTCAAAAAAAAAGAAGATACACCTTTTTTTTTTTGGCTGAGACAATTGGGGTTAAATGACTTGCCCAAAGTAACACAGCTAGGAAGCGTTAAGTTTCTGTGGCCAAATTTGAACTCAAGTCCTCCTGACTTCAGGGCTGATCCTCTATCCACTACACCAACTAACAGACCTACTAGCACATTTTTATAGTTCTTTTGGGCATAGTTCCAAATTGTCCTCCAGAATAGTCAGGCCAGTTCACAGCTCTACCATAAGATCTCTTCCAACTCTGTCACTGCAGTTGGTTGAATAGAGAAGTCATGGTCAGATCTTCTCATAAGTGCTACTATTGTTGCAGAATGAAGCAGATTGGCAGAGAAGGTGCTAAGCTTCATTGGTAGAGAGTATTTGCTCATCTGGGAGCTCCTTATCTAATAAAAATAACAGGACCAGACCTTCCCCTATCCCTACAATCTGTACTTTAACTCCTGGAAGACATTATCAAGGGACAAAATTTGAAGTATCCATGGATTGATGATCAAGAGAAGGACTGATTCACAATGTCATTTGCTTTTATAATCAAAGTAAATTGTTGCAAAGACAAAGAGCTTGTCTTTTCCCACAGGTGAAAACTCTTATTACAGTATATTTGGTTTTGAAAAATTGTAGTTACAGAATTCTGAGAAATCCTCCCCCAGGCTACCGGAGTGATTAATCATCAAAAGAGACTCTGGGGAAGTGAGTCTGGTAATCTACTCCAAGTAAAGGGTCATTGGGCTCAGGACAAGTCCATCATTATAACTTTGCTAAAAGGCCTGTGAACTAAGAATTTTCATGGCTGAGTCAAGAAACAGAAACAGAACAGGAAGTACTGCAGAGAGCAGAGTTTTAAGAAAGAAAGAAATCCTTTGTAGTATTTTGTTTTTCCTAGAGACAAGAAGCAATACATCCCATGGAGAAATGCTATAGGGATGATAATGGCCAGCAACTATTACATGGCTCCATGACTGCTGGGGAATTCACCTGCAGGTGATAAACTAACAAAGTCAATGTCAAGTGTATTAAAATCAGCATCACTCTCCCTCTGTGCCTTGTAAAGCTGTCGGTTTCTCTATTCCTGCAATTTGTTCTTTTCCTTTTCTCCTTTGTTTCTGAGTCTTTACTTTTAAAAGCCTGATCTAAGGAAGAAAGGGATTTTGTTCATTTTGACATTAAGAAAGTTAAAGGGAGCTCAAGATGTCCTTGGAGGCCAGCTTTGGGGATGCTAGCCACATGGACAGATGCAGTCTCCCAAACATATAGGGGGTGCTGGACCAGTCAATAAGGTGAAAATTAAAACCAAGGAGACTTGGTCAATTGATGGAACTAGGTTCAAATCCTGGCTTTGTCACTTCCTACTCATTTGACTCAATCTTTCTGGGCCTCTTCTTCATCTATAAAATAAGAAAGCTGGATGAAGCTTCTGGATGGATACATCTAGTACAGAATGTGAAATTCAGGAATTCCTAAGTTCAAATTTGATTTCAAATACTTACAAGCTGTGGGACTCTAGGCAGGCAGTTAACTATTATGTGCTTTAGTTTCTCTTTCTGTAAAAATGGGGATAATAGCCCTGAAGTCAGGAGGATATGAATTTAAATCCAGCCTCAGACACTTCATGCTTCCTAGCTGGGTGACCCTGGGCAAATCACTTAACCCCAATTGCCTCAGCAAAAAAAAAAGGGGGATAATAACAGCATCTGCCTCCTATGGTTGTCATTGGGATCTAGCCCTAATCTTATTAATAATATTTATAAAGAGGCAATATTTATAAGATATTTTGCAATATTCTAGCTGTTATGATGACTGTGATGGTGACAGCTATCTCTGTGATAAGATCCTGCCTCAAAAGAGATTAAATTACCTTAAGATTGCCCTAGGGCAAAACATAAATATTACATTATCCAAAACAGTTTGGTTTTTTTGGATCATACACGTATATGTTTCTAGTACAATTTAACAGAGGAAATAATAAATTCCTTTGTTCTATATATCCCACTTTCTTTTTTTTTGTTTCTTTATCACAGCATGGCATGTTGTTTGTCCTACATTTTCAAAGAGGACCAATGATAGTGCAAGAGTTGTGTCTTAACTTGAGAGTGAACTGGATTTATGAGAAGCAGAGTTGCACAAAGTCATCAGTCTCATTCTCAGTCATCAATGTTCAGTGGCAGGACAAAAGTCATTGACTATGGCATGACACAGAGAATAGAAAGCCAGCTCAAAGACAGGAAGACTTGTGTTCAAACCCTTCCTCAGATATTCCCTAGGGGAACAATTACATTATTTTAATTAAGCCTTAGATAAGAACTTTAGATTTCTTCTGGGGAAGAATCTCAACTATCTCTGACTCCTTAGCAACAAATAAATCCTCCTCTTCCATTTGCTGATTTGTGAATCCTTTAAATCTAGTTTAAGTTTTAAGGTGACTTAATTTACCTAATGAGTTTATAGGAGACATTTATTTCTTTAGGGCATGTATGAGATCATGACTGTTTTTAAGTTTGTCTCAACTTTGTGACATTGAAGTACACAAGATTATGGATCTATCTTCTCTTTAACTTTTATAGTTTAAGAAGAATGTGTAAGACTGTAATAAGTAATGAATTATTTTTCTGTCACTCTGATGTATTTTTGCCCATAAGAAACCTTGTCAGAATACTCATGGTTGTTTAAGTTTTCTCTAAGGTCTGAATCTATGCTTAAGTATAAAAATAAAACCCAGGTTTTTTTTTTTTTCTTATAAAAAACTTAATTAAGAAAATTGGTTCTCTTAAATAATTACATTTATCCATGCAACTTTCTGATACTATAAATTGCATATAAGGAAAAGTCTATATTAGTAGATGGAGTTTCCCTGGAGGAGTTTATTCCTCTAGTAATATATCAATGAATTATGGACAAATCCAGACCTCCATCTGTCCATAAATAAGTAAATAAAACAGCAATTTTAAAAACTAGAACGTCTTATTGGCTCACTACCCTCAAACTGAAAGGGAAGAGCTTATCTTAGGTTGCCTCTGCACAGTCTGAGAGGTGATGCTCTCAATTAACAGCAAAAAGTAAAGAAGCAAGAAAACAATTTGAATATAGAGAAGGGATAAGGGAACTGAAGGGGAAGTTGGGGAAAGGAGATTGCACAGCTCTCCTCCAGGAGATTCTAGTTCCTCCAGGAATATGACTCCTCTTTATATCACTTCACCCATCCCAGATTAATATATATCCATAGTTGTATGAACATTTAGGTATAGACCTAAATACAAGTCCAAGAACACATTCCATAGGCAAATTAGTGATCAGGTATGCTCAGAGCAAAAGCTAATCTCTATTAAGGAAGGTAACTGATTATAGTTAGCGTATTTTCATATTAATGGCATGTAAGATTTGTTTCTGAGTAGAAACTCTTTTTGAATAAAATGAAATCATTGAGTTAATAGATTGAATTATTTTGTTACACTTCTCTCCAATCACTTGCTTCTTTGTTTCTCTATCTATAATGATGAAATTCTCTTAAGGCTGTCAGATAAAGGAGCTGCCACTGTACAAAGAAATGGACTTTGTAAGTGGGTGATGTGATTTTCATTAATGCTAGAAAAAATGAAAAATGTTTTTTTCTTATCAAAAAAAAGGTGGAGGTAAAGGGTATACATGGAGTTATATGCTGGTATCCAAGAATAAAAACTGAGGAAACTAAATAACTTTCCAGTTCTGACAAATTAAATGCTACATCTGCCCAGACATGGAAACAAATAGTTGAAAAGAGTGTTATTTACAACACCACCATAATATGAATAGTTTTGCAATTCCTAGGCTTGAGGAGGAAAGAGATGAAGGAATATATTAATTATGTATTATGAATGACTTGACACTTCTTGGGTGTTATGCTTAAGATGAAGTTTTGAAAGGCTTTCCTGGAGGGGTTACTTTATAGTTAGGGAAAGTTGTTGTTGTTTTCAAGTTATTTTTTTCAGATCCTTCTACAAAGAATGAGGCAAAAAACATTGTAGGGTTGTTGTTGTTTTTTTTCTCCAGAAAAGACTGCATATATTTGGCTTATACTAAATTGCTCTCAATACCTAAAATGGCAAGCTCTGAATTTGATCTAGATGAGTATGGGTTATCATTCTGTCTATTTATCTATCCCATTTATCTTCCTTTTCTAATAGGCCTAGCTCATGTCGGTGTTCTTTCCTTCATAATAGCATGCAAAGAAATGGAAATGTTACTGGTTTGTGCAGTCACAGATGAGATGGACAGAGAGGTAGTCCTCAAACTTCTTTGATCATGCAACCCTATCAGTAGATAGATTTGGGGCAAGCATCCCAAATGTGGCTTCAGTCCCTGGCCCCAAAAGCTGAACCTTCCCTCTCAGCCTGGGAAGATGGGATGATCTGGAAGGCAGGGGGTGGGAGTTCAAATCCAATTCTATCACTTATAATAGCTCTCTAGACCCAATTTTTCTCATCTATAAAATGAGTAAATGAGACCAGATAACATCTAAAGTCTAAAGTTCTTTCCAGCTCTAAAGTTGCCCAACCATGTGTAGGTGGAGGAGTTTCCAAAGTCAACCTTAAATTGATGAAACTATGTATGGGGGGGGGGGGGGGTGAAGGATGAGAAGAAGGGAATAGCATTTATAAAGGGCCTACTATGTACCAAGCCACTGTGATAAGCACTTTACAAATATTATCTTTATTTGATCATCACAACAACCCTGGGAGGAAGAAGCTGTTATTATGCCCATTTTACAACTGAGGAAACTGAAGCAAAGGGTCACACAGGTAATAGGGTCTGCAGGCTTTAACTCAAATCTTTCTAATTCCAGACCCAGAGCTCTATCCACTCTAGCCTCTGAATAATTTTTTTAATGATGTCACCCTACATGATTATATATTAAAAGTATAAAAAATCTATATAGTTGGAAGAAATAACATCAATCTACAAGTTTATTTCCAAAAGTTATATGGATATTAAACTTTGCTCTTAACTGTTTAGAGAGCTACACATCCGCAAGGCAATTAGCCCTATTTATATACTTGAAATTGGCTCTCTCCAAGGCTATAAATTTAAAGTCTAAACAATTCTCCTAGTTACGTTGAATAATCACACATTCCAAGCATTTGTATAATAAATCAAGAGAATATGAATACTAAAATCCCAACCAATCCCCATCTCCCTTCGAGAAGAAGTAATGAAAAATTTATCTCTTGCTTTATAGACATCCTATCTCTGCCAGCACCTTGCTCCTGGAGTGATGGGTGACACTGACATGAGCTTCATATTTTTATATGGAGAAAGCAACTGACAAAGAGAAAGCAATTTTTTAAATCACCATGGTCACTCCAAATTGCTCCATATTGAAAATGACTAATTAAGAGAGTGGATTGTAATCTATTTTTAAAATATAAAGGGCTCAATTCTCCCCTTCTAAGCAGAGGGGAGTCAAATTGTCCAGGGAATGGGAAGGCCTGAAGGTTCCAAGGTGAACTAAATGGTGCTTCGGTTAATTTTCCAAGGCCCTCTGGAAGTCCTTAATGTTGTAAAGATTTGGCCCCTTTTTTTTTGCCCTGTGGGCAGGAGAAGCAAAGCTAGGCTCGACCCCTAAATAAGTCAAGGAGGAGCACAAGAAGTACATCCAGTCCAAGTATGGTGTCCTCTGAATGGAGCTGATGTGTAAATGTCATGAGGGAGGAAGAAAAATAAATGAGGAAATGCCGAGAGATAGGGAACGTCTTGTTTGAGAAACAGCATCATGGGACCACAGAGTCAGGCTAGAACAGGCTTTAGAGGCGGCTGTCTGGTCCATTTCCCTCATCTTTGTGGCCCCTCAGTCTTTCAGTCCCGTCTGTCTCTTCCATGGACAAGACTGACCTTGGGCTTTTACTGGCAAAGACATCGCGGTTTGCCGTTGCCGTCTCCGGTGGATTGAAGGAAATGGAGGTTACGGGGGCTTGCCAGCATCATACAGCCAGTCATGTCTTCCTGACTTCGGAGCTACATCCTAGGTCCCCTCCAGTTAAAAGGTAAGGAAACTGACGCCAGAGAAATTAACAAGCTAGTCAGCAAGTATTTATGGCAGCTAGGGGGCGCCATAGTGCAGAGCTCGGCGGGTGCAGTTTGGAGGATTCAATCTTCCTGCCTTCGAAGCTACCTGGCTACATCCTGTGCTCTTCCTGTTAAAAGGTAAGGAAACTGACACCAGGGAAATTAATGAGCTAGTCAGCAAGCATTTATGGCAGAGCCTGGAGGGTGCAGTTTTGGATGACTCGTCTTCCTCAGTTCAAATTCAGCCTTAGTCAATCACTAGCTGTGTGATCCTGGCCAAGTCGCTTCACCCGGTTTGCCTCGGTTTTCTCATCTGTAAAATGAGCTAGAGAAGGAAATGGTAAACTACTCCAGCATTTTTGCGGAGAAAATCCCAAATGGGGTCACAGAGAGTCAGACTTAACTAAAAATGACTAAATGTTTGAGTATTAATTAAGGAGGTACCCAGAATGTGCTATCCATTCAGAGAAAAGTCAAAAGCAGTCTCTGTTCCCCAGAAACTCACTCACACTCTAATGAGGGAGACGGCCTGCAGATAACTGGGTACCGTTCCAACCCGCCTGTTCTACAATTAAGCACATTATGTTGGAGTATAAGGCATTGTCCCACTGGAGCACAGGTTCCTTTCTTAGAAGCAAATCTTCATTCGGCTCCCTCACTTTGCAATTTGCAGGACAATAAATATTATCAATAAAATTAAATTTTATTATTATGGGGTTGATTCGGTTAATTCCCCATAACAGATACAAATGAAGAACAAATGAAGAGAAATTGAAACATGAAGTCTCTGGCAGCTGGGGGACAGGTCTCCTGCAGAAAATGGGCTTTGAGTCTTGGAGGAAGCCAGCGCTGAAGATGTAAGATACAGGACGGGCAGAATGCAGTCGGTCAATACAAGGGCATGGAGCTGGAAGAGGAAGTGCTACGTTTGGAAAGCCCCTAACAGGTGAGAGATCATGAAGTAAATAGAGATATGGGAAGAATGGACACTTGGGAAGGAAGGCAGACTGTGCAAAGCATCAAATGCCAAAATGAGATCCCTGAGGAGGGTGTCCAAGGTCACAGGAAGGAGAGAGGCAGGATGGCAACCCATCTGAACTCATGAATCTATTTAAATATTAAGTTATTCACGATTTAATGATAATTCAATCTTGGTAATGGCTAGTAATTTTTTTAGGCTTATATGATTCTTCAATGTTCATATGTGTTGTCACGTTTTAATTCAGCAGGAATAGCCTCTGACTCCATGTTTCAGTTTTCACACATGCATGAATACATACCTACAAACAGGGATTTATACTCATACCCATATATGCATTACTTCACTTCCTCCAGCCTCAGTTTCCATACTGTAGAATGGGGATAATTACAGCACCCACCTCACTGGTTATTGTGAGGATCAAATAAAATGGCATTTGTAAAGAACTTAGCATAGGGAAAAGTGGAACACATAGTAGGTGCTTAATAAATGCTTGTTTCCTTCTTTGTAAACCAACATCATAGACCATGAATGATAGAATGGCAAACAGAAATAACATTATTTTAATAAAAGTAACATTTATTTGGAATGAGCTATCACAGGAAATTTTTTTAAGAAACTTAAAGGTTTACAAATATTTACTTCTATAAGATATATATATATGTATATATATATATATATATATATATATATACATATATACATATATATATATATCTTTTTATAATAATTGGCTGCCAGGTGCATTTTTTATGTATTCAGTAGCTATTAATCAGCCCTGGCTTTTGTCAACGATTGTATCTATATACCAAATAGTGCCCTAGAGATTTTGAGCTTCCAATAAAATAAAACATAATCCAACGCAGTGCCTTGGATATCAGATGAAATAAATAAATACATGAAATAATATGGGTGAAGCATGTAGTGCAGTGCCTGACACATAGTAGATGCTTTAAAATGCTTAATTTCTCCTATCCTCCCGCTTACTGGTTAAATTGAATCCAACACTGATCCAGCCTTCTGCAATAGGCAGAAATGGAAGGTCAGACCTTAAGTTTAATTTGATTATGATTAGTATCACATTCTCCTCTTTCAATGGAGTTCAGGTAATTCAGTCCTGAGCCAAGCCCCTCGCCTGCTATTATTGTTCTGAAGTTCTACTATGGTATCGGTCAATAAAATAACTGCCTTTAAAAAAAAACAACTGAGTTAAATTAAGATATAAGTTTATTTTATGTAGAATCCATGGATGTTAGGATGACCAGGCGCGGCTTAAGGGACCATAACTGATTTAATGAGCCATTCGCAGTTTCACAACCTGAGTTCTCACCTGGTAATCCTAACACATGAAGGCATTGTTGGTGCAACTCCAGTAATAGACAGGACTGAGTAAATGATATTACTTCATCCTATTTCTCATGCATGATTTCGCTAGGTCTCCATAGTTCGAAACTTCCTCTTTACCCCTTTCCCTCTCACCCCACATAACTGGTAGAATATAAGTAGTTGCTATAGTAACACCTAATAAAATACAGTTCTCTATTTTTTTAATGAATCAGCTCTATTATATACAGATGATCATGGGTGATCGTGGGTTTGTCCTGTGATAATTGTGACAATTAATTGAGTTCTCTAAGATCTTTTGAGAACTGCAATTACAGGATTCAAATTTAAAGATTCTTGGTCCATGAAAACTCTTTAGTTGTTTTTTACTCCTGTCTTAACTCTTTGTGTCCCCATTTGGGATTGTCCTAGCAAAGATATGGAAGTGCTTTGCCATTTCCTTCTCTAGCTTGTTCTACAGATAAGGAAACTGAGGTAAACGAAGTTAAGTAACTTTCTGAGAATCATAAAGCTTGTATCTGTGACCAGATTTAAATTCAGGAAAATGTCTTGCTGATTCCAAGCTAGGCCCTTTATCTACTTGCACCAACTAGATGTACCCAGCCTCCAAGAAAGTTAGTGGACTTTTAATATATAATTCTAGCAACCAAGTCATATCTTGCTAAGTATTCAGAAAGTGCTAAATTTTTACAGCCTGCAGTGAGATGTGACACAATTTCTACCATTTTCTGAACAATATCCATCAATCACTAAGTCTGACCTCCCTATGAATAACCATTCTATAATTTCTCATGGCAATGACCTGGTACTAAATTGCGATTACAAATATCTCCATCTCCATAGACAAATTCATATGACATTTATTAGTTCAATGCTTCTTTTTCAACGTAGTTTATGTGTATGACATTCTTGAAAGGGCTTGTGATTGGAATGGACATTAGTCATCTCATAAGCTCCATTTGGAGAGAAACTACTTCCAGTTACATTCAACAAATACAATGACATGAATCGGGTCTCAGCCTTTGCTATTGTTCAGTGAAGGGACAGATGCTTATTCCAAAAGTATTTCTGTAGGTTTCTGACCTATTTATCATGGGCTCTGAAAAGGTCTATCCATCTTCCTCCTTTCTGGCAAGGAAGCATTAATCTTTTTATAGTTGCTTTAGGGCAATGGGACCCTGTGTTTCATTAATATTGCATGGGTTTTGTTACAAGGCTTTGCAAATCTGTTATAAGTCATTTTGTGTTTCCAAAAATACATAGAAAGACTGTATTGATTAGGTGCTAATTGTTTAAATGTATTTACATGTTGTCTCCCCCATTAAAACATACACTCTGTGAGGGACTCTTTTTACCTTTATTTGTGTCCCCAGTAATTAGAAGACTGCCTGGCACTTAGTAAATACTTAATAAACACTTCTTGACTGGGAAGTCTTGGAAGGTATGAGCTACACATTACTGAAGTTCTCTAAGTGAACTCTCAATGCCACTTGTGAAGAATATTATTTTTATTATTATTAAAGCTTTTTAATTTTCAAAAGATATGCATGGATAATTTTTCAACATTAACCCTTGCAAAATCTTATGTTCCAATTTTTGCCCCCCTTCTCCCCACCTCCTCCCCAGATAGTAAGTAATCCAATGTATGCTAAACATAGTAAAAAATATGTTAAATCCAATATATGCATATATATTTATATAATTATGTTTCTGCACAAGAAAAATCAAATCAAAAAGGAAAAAAATAGAAAGACAATAAAATGCAAGCAAACAACAAAGAGGGAAAATGTTATGTTGTGATTCACATTCAGTTCCCACAGTCCTCTCTCTGGGTGTAAAAGATCATTGAAACTGGTGAAGAGAGCTATGTCAATCAGAATTGATCATTGCATAATCTTCTTGTTGCCGTGTACAATGATCTCCTGATTCTCTTCATTCTTCATCAATTCATGTAAGTCTCTCCAGGCCTTTCTGAAATCATCCTGCTGGTTGTTTCTTACAGAACAATAATATTCAATTACATTCATATATCACAATTTATTCAGCCATTCTCCAATTGATGGACATCCACTCAGTTTCCATTTTTTTGCCACCACAAAAAGGGCTACCACAAATATTTTGTACATGTGGGTCCCTTTTCCTCCTTTATGATCTCTCTAGGATACAAGCCAGAAACACTGCTGGATCAAAAGGTATGCAAAGTTTGATAACCCTTTGAGCATATTTCTAATTGCTCTCCAGAATGGTTGGATCAGTTCACAATTCTACCAGCAAGGTGTTAGTGTCCCAGTTTTCCTGCATCCCCTCCAACATTCTTCATTGTCTTTTCCTGTCATCTTAGCCAGTCTGAGGGTTATAAGGTGGTATCTCAGAGTTGTATTAATTTGCATTTCTCTGATCAATATGATTTGGATCACCTTTTAATATGATTAGAAATAGTTTCAATTTTTTCATCTGAAAATTGTCTGTTCATATCCTTTGACCATTTAGCAAATGGAGAATGGTCAAGCATATTTTTAAAGAGATTTTTGCCCATTTCCTATCTCTCTCTCTCTCTCTCTCTCTCTCTCTCTCTCTCTCTCTCTCTCTCTCTCTCCATCTCTCTTCTTCTCTCTTCACCCCATTTCCCCTCTCTCTCTTCCCTTTTCTCTTCCTTCCCTTCTTTCCTTCCTTTCCTTCCTTCCTTCCTTTCTTCTTCCCTTTCTTCTTTCCTTCTCTTTCTCTCTGTCTGTCTGTCTCTGTCTCTGTCTCTCTGAGATATAAGTATAAATATAGAAATTGTGAATAACCTGCATAGACATATAAGATAATATAACAAAACTCATAGGGATTGATAACATTCCTGAAAAGAGAATAAAAAAGGAAGACAAGGACAGAGCACAGATCCTTGGAGAATCCCCACAGTTCAGAGGCAGGATGGAATGATGAATCAGTAAAGGAGGCAGAAAAGGAGTGGTCAGTAAAAGGTAAGGTAAAAGAAGAACCCAGAGAAAGTAGTGTCTTGAAAACCCAGAGAAAAGAGGATATCTGAGAGAAAGTGGTTAGCAGCCAAGAAGGTCTAGATAAACTATTTATCTACAGCATAAGTTAATGTTTTTGCGGTGTGGTCCTATATCATGGCTTTAGCAACAAGTTCCCAGATCCCAGATTAACCTGGAAAATGACCTATAATAAATAACTATAACCTATAATTGATGAAACCGGGCAAGCTCCCTATAATCACCACTTCCTTTTCTAATTTTCTAAAATTTTACCAAGAATTTTGATCCAGCTTCTAGGTCTAAAATTAATAGTCTCTATTTTCTCTCCCATCTTTTAAAGCTTTCTCCAATCCTGTACTTTCACCCCTTTCTTCCTGATTCTTCTAAAATCAAAGCCATGACTAAGCAATCATGTCTGTCAGCTTATTCAATACCTGAACATGTCCTTCACTTGGACTAGGGAACATGAGCTAACCAAGGGAATCTCAATGTGCCATTACTGGCTCTCTTAGATTAATCTTGGTTTCCATGCTTTTATTCACCACTCTTGTTGGTAGCTAAAATCTCACCATCTGCAAGAAGTCTGTTCTAAGCCCTCTTAATTCTAATGCCTTCCCTCTCTTGGTCATCTTCAATTTATCTTAGACATAATCAATATTGCTTATTTATACACAGTTATTTGCATGTTATCTTGTCAGTAGATTGAGACCTCCATGAAACAAGGGTATATATTTTTTGTATATTCAGTTCTTGGCACATAGTAGGTACTCAACAAATGCTTATTGACTGATTAACCATTTTGTTCAGTTCTAAAAATCATTTTCCTTAACAGAAAAAAAATGAAGCTGAATAAATGTCCACCCTCTTCACCCTCTCTATTTTTTCTCCATCCTCCATCACACTGGTCTCATCTTGTTCAAGCAGTAGTCTTATAAAGGGCTTTATTCAGAGTCCCATGTCCAGTTTTTTTTAGTCTTAGTTTGTCAAGGTCAAGATAACAGGGCTGACATTCTGGAGAACAATTTGGAACTATGCCCAAAAAGTTATCAAACTGTGCATAACCTTTGATCCAGCAGTGCTACTACTGGGCTTATATCCCAAGGAAATACTAAAGAAGGGAAAGGGACTTGTATGTGCCAAAATGTTTGTGGCAGCCCTTTTCATAGTGGCTAGAAACTGGAAAATGAATGGATGTCCATCAATTGGAGAATGGTTGGGTAAATTATGGTATATGAATGCTATGGAATATTATTGTTCTGTAAGAAATGACCAGCAAGATGAATACAGAGAGGTTTGGAGAGACTTACATCAACTGTTGCTGAGTGAAATGAGCAGAACCAGAAGATCATTATACACTTCAACAACAATACTGTATGAAGATATATTCTGATGTAAGTGAATATCTTCAACATAAAGAAGATCTAATTCAGTTCCAGTTAATCAATGATGGACAGAAATAACTACACCCAGAGAAGGAACACTGGGAATCGAGTGTAAACTCTTTGCACTATCGTCTTTCTACCCAGGTTACTTATACCTTCGGAATCCAATTCTTAGTGTGCAACAAGAAATTTGGTTTTACACATATATATTGTATCTAGGTTATACTGTAACACATTTAATATGTATGGGATTGCCTGTCATCTAGGGGAGGGAGTAGAGGGAAAGAGGGGAAAATTTGGAAAAATGAATACAAGGGATAATGTAAAAAAAAAAAAAAAAAATTACCCATGCATATGTACTGTCAAAAAAATTATAATTATAAAATTAATAATAATAAAAAAAGATAACAGGGCTGAGCTGAAACTATTGCTACAGAATAGGATTTCCTGACAGTTGAAGAAATGAATCAGTAGAACCTTTAAAAATAAAATTGGTTATCACTTATCATGGGTAGGTGATTTTGCTAAAAAAATAAAATAAAATAAAAAATAGGGTTCATATTACATGACTTTTCAATATATACTCCAGGACAGGCCTATGATTCTAAAATCCTTTCATTGTGAAGAACTGGCTAGTCTTCAAAAGGGTAAACTCACAATAAAATTGCTTTCTGATGCTCAGCTTGTTTCAAAATATCTTATCTGGTTATAAAGGTCCATCTTCCATAACTTTGTGGATAAAGTCTCCATTTAAGATTTATTTCTTGTGACACTTTATTCATTTAAAGATAATGTATGGCACTGGATAACAGATGAACATAAATCTCTCTGTTTGATGCTTTTCTTGGTGTCAATTCTCAGTAGATCACAAAGAAACTTCTGCAGTCACATATGTTATATGCTTTTGATGTATACATATGGGATGACATCTTGTCTGAGAAGAGCCTTTAATAATAATAACAATAACTAGCATTTATATAATTTAAGATTTGCAATACATTTTGCAATATTGCCTGATCTGATTCTTACAACAATCCTAGGAAGTGAGTGTTATTATTATGCCTATTTTACAGATGAGGAAACTAAGACAGGCAGAGGTTAAGTGACTTTTCCAGTGTTACACAGCTATTAAGAATTTAAGGTCATATTTGAACTCAGGACTTCCTGAGTCCAAGTTCTGTGCTTAAATGAAATGCTTACTTAAACATCTAAGACTTCAATGGATTCCTATCATGATACAGATCACAACCTATCTATTTCTGCCAATTCTGCTGGGCTTTTGTGGTCCAAGTCCGTGAAAGGACATCAATAGGAATAGATCATCCCACAGTCCTCTCATTAAAGTTTCAATAGATGTGTCAATTCCCTCCATAGGATGTACCAAGTCCCTAACTACGGCATACCACCCAGTAAATGGACATGGATCTTGCAACAGCATAACCCATAGGGTTCAAGCTGAGGACCGGAGGCAGATGAGTTTTTACCAAAATAAAATAATTCACTTGGGCACTTGGACCATCTGTGTGGGCTGAGCTATTGGAGTTCAAGTTCATTGAGTCAGGGAGGCACAGGTGAAGATACTAAGAGCAGTAGAAAGCCTATGTCCCTGAAAGCAATTATTCATTATGAGAAACAGACTGAATGTTAGATAGCTAAGTGACTCAATGGACAGAGGGCTAAACTTGGACTCAGGAAGTCTTAAGTTCAAATACTACCTTAAGAACTTATGAGATATTTGGGTTATGATATCTTGAGTTTGAATCCTGCCTCAAAAACTTTTAAGATATAGGGTATATGACAAAACATTTCAGTCTCAATGGTGCCATCTGTAAAATGGGAATTATAGCATTTATTTCATAGAGTTATAAGTGTTTCACAAATACTTAAAGTGCTATGGAAAGCTAGCTATTATGAGGGTTCCCCAAAGCCCTCACTGTCATCACCATCCCTCTCTGAGTGGTGTACAAGTAGAAGGAACCTAAAATCTGTCGTCTATTAGCAGATAAGGTGGGTTCCTTTCACAAATATTCTGATTCCCTTCCCCAACCCCATTTTTTTGCCTCAGTTCTAAGGAAATATCTAGGTCCTAAGTTGAGAAGAAATGACTCAAGAGAACTGTGAGGGCACAGACTAAAGAGAAGATTAGAAGAAAATACAAATATATCATTGTTAGATGCAAACTATATGTTCTGTAACATCCAGGAAACCTTTAAAGCTAAACACAGCTAATCCTGAGAATAAATAAATAATTTGGGTAGGAATAGCACCAGCTGGTATGCCTGGAAGGGCCCTAAAAGGTGGTCTTTTCAGATATCTTATCCATGGTTCTGAAAGACTGCCTAAAATTCTCTGCCTTAAAATTTTATTTTAAGAGTTTAAATACAAAAGAGGTGATGAGTAGACTCCAAAAGGAACATCCATAATGAAAAAAAAGAAAAGGTTAAAAATCAAATCAGTATAAGAAACATTTAATAAACACCTATTGTGTATCAGGCACAATGTTAAGAATGGCCAAAAAAAATCCATTTATGATTTCAAAGAGCTCACAATCTTATGAGAGGAGAGAGATGCAACATGCAGATAACTATGTACAAAAAAGTTAGAGGATGAAAAAATAATGTCTTGAATAAAATATATTACCTGAGAGTAGCAAAGCATTCTCCTAACAGCACCCAGCAACAATCATTAACATAGATTACTTTTGTACAAGACTAATTCTCCAAATATCTCAAGAGGAATATGTAGAAGAACAGGTACTTTTTGATAGTGAGAGGGGAAGAAGCCTGGTAAGATAAAGAGAAAGAAAAGGAATAAATACTGATTAAGTATCTACTATGTATCTGGCACTGTGTTAAATACTCAATAAACATTACTTCAACAGATGGCACAACTACTGTGCCAGGAGCTATTATTATCCCCATTTTACAAATAAGGAAACTGAGGCAAGCAAAGGTTAAATAATCACACAGCTAACTGATATCTGAGAATAGATTTGGAGTTAGCTTCCAGAAAAATCTAGTGAATGGCGTTATTGTCAAGGAAGAAGAAAACTACATCGTGTAGTTCATTTGAAAATCATGGAGAGCAGCTTGGTCCAAATGACTTGATTTGGGGATAGGAGGAAGAAGCAAAGAAGGGGAAAAAACAAAAGCTCAACAAGGAATAAGAGTGGAATAGTGGATAAAATGCAGGACCTAGAATTCAAATTCAAATCTGTGTGATCCTGGGCAAATCCCTTTATTTCCCTCAGTCTTAATTTTCTAATCTGTAAAATGGGGATAATTAAGGTTATTGTGAGGATAAATGGGATGTGTAAAGTGTTTTGTGAACTTAAAATGCCATATAAATGCTAATTCTTGTTTGTTATTATAAATATTATTATTACAACTCAAATGCCACTTCCTACAAAAGTCCTTTCTGGATGGTTACTTAGTGTTATTTGGCACGTGATTTATATTTACTTACTTGTGTATACTTTTGACCTCTCCTCCCCCAGAAGAATGTAATCTTGAGGGTAGGGGCTGTTACCTTAATATTGTTTTGTAGCCCAAGGCCCTGGAGAAGAAATAGCAAAACCACTCTAGTATCCTTGTCAGGGGTCATGAAAAGCAGAACACGACTAGAAAACAACTGAACAATATCCAAAGATCTGACATGAAGTAGGAACTTAAATACTTGTGATTTGAAGTGGATCACAAGCTGGGGTGGAATTAATTTAGTCCCCTGACCATGGAGCATCTGTATCATTCAATCACTTTATGGAATCTGCTTTTAGCTGAGATGTATTCTTTCTTTAAAGCTCTGAAATATCCGTCAACTACTTCCTGGGCCACACAGCTGCCCTTGATTCCTAGGTCATAGTGCTTTGCGCACAGACACACAGCATATAAAGTAACAAGTAATCCCAGAAGGCCTACGGGATACATGTGTCTATTTTGTAAATTCATTCTGACTTAACTCAAGAAAGGCATAAATATAAGAAAATAAAGCACTCTAACCAAAAGCCAAAAAATGGAAAAAAAAAAAAAAAAAAAAAAGCCCCAAACCCAAAACTCTGGACAAGATTTACAGATAGGGAGCCATTAATAATAAGGATATTCTCAATCCTATGCTGAGATGCTATAAATAAAAGTCCTTCTACTCAGCAAGCAAAAAGATGGATATATATTTCTCCACTGTAAAAACAACACAGAAAAATCATGGTTTTACCTCGATGGCAAGTGCCATAAATAGCCAGGCCCCCTCTGAGGATTCTCACACTTTCTAACAAGTTTCTTAACTTCCAATTTAAAGTGGCTTTTTCCTTTTGTGAAGTCAATATCTAAATTATGTCATTCAGAGACCACTAGGGTTTAAACCTGTCTTTGGAATCTGCAGCCAGGAGAAGCTCAAGTAACTTAAATCATCCCTGATCCAGCTCCAAGATGCTGCAAAGCCCTCAAAAACTCATCAGATCTCTTTAGCCTCTGTCTGTCAAGGAAGCATCCTATACCAGGGATGAATCTAGTATAGGACATATAGATATAAAGCAAGCAGCTTCTTTCCAGAGACACAGATCTCCCACACAAGAAGGCAGTCCTTAGCCCAGTGCCTGACATGCAGTAAGTGCTTAATAAATGTTTACTAATTAACCATCAAAAGAAGGAAACAACTTTCTCTTGGGTCAGGCTCAGAGGGAGAAAACACATTTCCTGAGGACATTTTACTTGAGGAAATTGCTTCCTGATTGTCCAGTTATTCAATGCCATTCAATAAATACACTTTAAGCACCAATTATTGAAGGAGTTTACAAATAAGTTTCTGACATCAATTCAATTCAACAAATATTTATTTAAGTACTACCATTTGTAACACGTGCACAGAGCTCCAGGCTCCAGACTAATCTTCCTGGAGTACAAATGGGGCCTCAGATTCTTAGTGGCTATATTTATTTAGTTATTTTTGCTGAGGCAATTGGAGTTCAGTGACTGGGCCAGTATTACACTGCTAGGAAGTGTTAAGTGTCTGAGTTCACATTTGCACTCAGGCTGCTGTTCTACCCACTGCACCACCTAGTTGCCCCAATTATTGGCTATATTAGGCAAATATCACTTAATCCTGTTTGCCTTAGTTTCCTGAGTGGAGAAGGAAATGGCTAACCAATCCAGTATCTTTGCCAAGAAAACCCCAAACAGCATTACCAAAAGTCAGACATGACTGAATGGCTGAACTACATACAACATATTAACGTTTTCTGTGTTCTATTATATTTTGATTTAGTTTAATATTTTCTAATTATATATTGATCTGCTTCAGGTAACACTAGTGTTGCAGGCTGAGGATATGACATCTCTGCTCTAGGCAACTCTAAGCCTCTAAGTCTCCAAGAAGATGCCTTCCTGCATGAATAAAAGGGATCATCTTCCAGGTTCCCCACTCCAAGGACATCACAGGCCCAGGTCTTATATTCCTTCTACAAAATATTCTGATGATACAAAAGGGGTGCAAAAAACAGTTTGTTCTCAACTAACTAACATGTCATTTAAGGGGAATATAAAAAAGATAAGAATAAAATTTCTTTCTTTTTTGTAACTTAAAATTTTTATTTTAAACTTAAATACAAAATGAGAAAAGAAAAAAAATTCCATGTACACAACAGAATATAAGACAATACAAGACAATATATTATATTAATATATTAAACAATAAATTTTCATTTCAAGAAAAATTATAAAATAATAAATGTTCATTTTAAGAAAAGTTACATAATAAATACTACACATTGTTTTCAAAGCTGCACAGCTTTTCTTTGTCTCCTCGGGTTTTTTGTTCTCTGCTGTGTATTTTTTTCCTTTATTATTATTATTATTTTTTTACCTCCTGCCCTTTCCCAAAGAAAGCTACAATTAAGCGAGTACATGTGCACACACACACATACACACATACACACACATCTGTCTGTATACACACATAGATATACATAGATATCAATAAACATATGTATATATAGATATTTATAAGCAATTACATATATATACATTCATACACATATATGTAAGACCACACTATGCTTATTTTCACCTATCATTTGTTTCTGTGAAGGTAGTATCTTTTAAAGCATCCCTTATATGTCCAAATTTTCCATGTTTTTCCTAAATCAACCAGCTTATCATTTCTTATCTCACAGCAATATTCCAACTCAGTCACATCCTATCTGAGAGATTGTTTATGAAAGAGTCCCCTTCCCTTAATTTTATGCACTCTTCTTATTTTTGGCCACATTGGTTTTATTTATATAAGAAAATTTAATTTATAATAATCTAAATTTTCCATTTTATACTTCAACAATACTCTCTCACCTTATAATGTAGTTTAAGGTTTGAAATTGCTGAATCCAGTTCCTTTGAATCTTTTTTACCTTATATATTTGAAGTTTCTGACACTTGGTTCTTCCAAGTGAACTTTGTTATTATTTTTTTCTAAATCAGTTAAATAAATTTTTAGTAATTTAATTGGGTTGACATTGAACGAGATGGAGTGAGATCACCAAAAGACAGTTATAACAATCGAGTAAGGCTTCTCAGACTTCAGAGTTGGAGTGGGCCTCAAGGTACTCTTTGGGCATTGACCCAAGGACATACCTACTTCGCTTTCCTGCTATTCTTTCATGACGTCATTTTCTTCCTTCTTCAATAAAATATGGGCAGCTATGTACTTATTGGCCAAAGTTCAATTTCTTGGGAAGTTCTGGCATTTAGACCTACAGCCAATGAGAATGAGGGTCAGTAGTGGGAGGGTTATTTGCTTTAGGGGCTATTTAAACTATTGACGTCACCAGAAGAGACTTCTCCTGTTTTGTTTGTTCCACTGGAGAGAAGCTTACTTCTTGTGAGAATGTATAATAAACCTTCATTTTGCTCCTAGAGATATCTCCAGCTCTTTTTATTATATGGTGGTCACTCGCCATTCTGAGCCACACAACATTGAATAAATAGTTTAGTTAGATTAAATTGTCACTTAAAAAAATTATATTGGGTTTACCCGTGAATAGTAAATATTATTTCCATTATTTAGATATGAGCTGATTTGTATAAAAATTATTTAAAATGTTTATGTTCATATTGTTCCTGGGTCTGTTTTGGCAGGTATAAACTCAAGTATTTTATACTATGTAATTATCTTAAATAATCTAAAGCAATATTGAAAAATATTGCAGATATATAGTAGAGTTTTGATAAGGTCAAAAAAGAGATAGTTCAAGATAAAAATAATTGACAGAAAATTCTTGTCTGAGAAGGGGTAAAAGGAAAGAATTTGAGATACAAATGATTAAGAGAAATTCCTGTCTTATTTACAAATATCTCTGGAACCTCTTGGATAACATCTCTTTTATGACCCTGGTTATGTATAAAAGGAATCTCTAAAATAGTTTTCCTCACACTCGGTCTATACCAGCCTTGTGCCCGCCAACTGGAGTCCCCTTGCCAGGCAGTTTGGCCTTCCTGGAGGCCAAATGCCTGTCTATCCCTTTACTATCAATAAAGACTTTGTTTTGATACAGTATTGAAGAGTGAATTCATTGACTACCGAACCTGCCCTTGAGTTACTTTGGGGAAGGAGACATCAGACCCAGAAGAGCTGATCCATCTTGGCTTAGAGACTCAAATTTACTCCTAATCAGTTTCTCTATTTTTTTTTCTCTTTTAATTAGATCTATTTTAACTTGAGCTTTATCTTGGATTATGAATACACCCCCTGCTTTTTTTTTTTTTTTTTTACATAATAAATTCTATTTCTGTCCTTTATTTTATCTTTATTATATCTCATTTTCAGAGCTTCCTTAAAGCAATAATACTGTTGAATTCAAATTTTTAATCTGTTATCCATTTCTGATTTATTGATAAATATATCCCATTCACATTCTAAGCTATTTAATTACTTGTGTATTTTCCTCTGTCCTGTTTTCTCATCATCCTTCTCATCTTATTTATCCTATCTCTCCTTCCACCTCTGCTTTACTTCTACCAGATACTTTATTCTCCTATTCTTTAGTCTCCTCTCCCTTATAAGAATCCCTTGTCCTCTATCCTACCCTATGCCCCTTCCCTCTATATGTTGTTCCCTCTTTAATAAAAGTAAGACTCCGGTACTACCTACTCTTCCCCCACGAGCTTTTTCTCCATCAGTGTTTCCTTTATACCTCATTTATAGGAAACAATTACTCCTTTTTAATTTCTCCTTATATTTATTTTATTTTTTAGAATCAACCCCTTATACTCAGCTTAGCCCAAACCTTTTTTTTCAAGCTACCCAAATAATTATGACAATCATAACAATACTGCTAATATTTTCACATATATGAATTAAACAATTTGACCTTGATTAGTCCTTTATATTTGGTTTTGAATGTTTATCTTATAAGATATATTTCCCTTGTCTTGGAGCCCAGCTCCACTAAATACCTAGAGTGTGAGTGAATATTCAAGCCAGGCAGATGCTTTGCAATCTCCATTTGTTAATCTGAGGGGCAGGATTTATATACTCTTTAAGCTAGAGTTACATTATTACTAGCTCCCTTCAGGTGATATCATATACATTTCAGAGTTAATGCACTATCCATACTTTGACATTTCAGTATCCCCCTTAACTATCAATACCAAGGTACTTATCAAAACAGAATTGTTAATACCATAGTTGTGGTGCTCATCAATACTACTAGAATTGTAAATAGTTGTAAATAGAATTGTAAATTATCAATATCAAAGTACTTATAGAAACAGAGTAGTAAACAGCAGAAATTATCATATTAATGTATTTATCTCAAGTATGTTTTAATTCATTGTAAAGGGATAAATAGTAAGTTAAAATGCCTTGTTCAGGCATTCTCATCAAGATTATCCTAAATTTAACTCAAATATGTCTTTATAATTCATTGTTAGGGAGATGTTGAACCAATAGTTTGAATCTCATGCCCTAATGAAGAGCAGGTCTCAAGTAATACCTGGACTGACTCTTGCTATTCATGGATTTATTCAATAATGGCCCTCTGCATCCCTGAATGTTTTTATGTTGAATGTTCCCTGAAGTTCTGGGGTTTTGTCACAACAACTTCCAAGTTTTTTAAGTTGTTAAAAGACTTTGTTTTTTCATTCAGAATTATACTTAATTTTGCTGGGTAAGCTATTCTTGATCATAGTGCCAGCTCTTTTGCTCTAAGCAATGTAGTATTCCAAGGCCTCTAGTCCTTCAGTGTAGTAGCTGCTAGGTCTTATGTAATTCTTATTGTAGTTCCATGATATTTAAATTGTTTTTCTTACTTCCAATATTTTCTCTTTAACATGGGAGCTTTGAAACTTAGCTATTATATTCCTATAAGTTTTCCTTCTGGAATTTTTTTCCATTGGTGATCAATGTTTTCTAATTTTTTTCCTACTGCTTTGCCTTCTTGTTCTGGAACTTCAGGGCAATTTTCCTTGATCATTTCTTACAATATAGTATTGGAATTCTTATTTTAATCATAATTCTCAGATAGTGTGATTATTCTTATATTATTTCTCCTCCATTGGTTCTCTATTGTTTTTCTGTTAAGATGTTTCACTTTCTCTCCTATTTTTTAATTCTTTTGATTGTTTTATGATTGCTCATCATTAATTTTCTCTTGCCTAACTCTAGTTTTCAAAGAATTATCTTCCTTAAGTTTTTCATTCTCTATTTCAAGTTGATTAGCTTTCTTTCCATAATTTTTTTTTTTATTTTCTTGGATTACTCTTTTTTTCCTTAAAATTTTCCTGGCTTTCTCTTGATTTTTTTTTTTCCTGAGGCTGGGATTAAGTGACTTGTCCAGGGTCACACAGCTAGGAAGTGTTAAGTATCTGAAACCACATTTGAACTCGGGTCCTCCTGAATTCAGGATTGGTGCTCTATCCACTGCGCCACTTAGCTGTCCCTCTTATTTGATTTTTAAAGTTCTTTTTAAGATCTTCAAGAATTCATTTTATGCTTGAACTATATGACATTTTTCATTGAAAAAGGAGTTTTCTTCAACCCAGATTTTCTCTATCCCCATAACCACGTATGGTCAGATTCTTGCTCCTTTGTTTACTCAATTTTATTTTATTTTTAGCAGTTATTAGTGCAAACAAGTTCTAGTCACTTCCTTTTCTAATTTTCTACAATCTGTCCAGGGGCTCAATTTTGGGCTCTCCTTTCCACTCCTAAACTATGGTTAGGGCTCTCTAGCCACATCATCCTGTAAATGTTCTTGTTTGCTGTGATCCCTCCAATAGCTGCAAACTAGAGTTGTCCCCTCCACCCTGGAAGTGAAGGCAGGGACTCCGCTCTACTGTAAGTGCCTCTCACACTGCACTCAACAAGGGGGTGCTAGCTCCTTCTCTCTGTAGCTGTTGTGCCACAGTTCTCTTTTAATGTCCTGACCCAGTTTCCCTAATTGTCCTATTCAGTTACTCTGTCTCAGGTTATAACCATTCCCTTTTAATGTTAGGATAAAGATCTTATATCTTAGACGTTAGTCTATACTTATTCCCTCTTAATGTTTGACTCAGCCCTGTCCAGCTACCTCCCCCATTATGTCCTTGTCCTTGTTACCCCATAAAAGAATGCTGTATCCGATATTCAGGGCTGGATTCTTTGAGATGAGAAAGTTTCCTTCAGCCTTGGGAACAACCATGGATCCATTGGTTCCAGTAAATCTCTCCAGCAAATAAATTCTGTATTGAATACTCTCTAATCTCAGTCTTGCTCAGTTTACATTTTGGAGCTCCCCAGCCAGAAGAATGAGCAGGATTAGAGATAAGAGACTTCCAGGTCTTTGCCTTGGGCATCAAGGGTGGCTGTAGGATCTGAATTCCTGGCCTCCCTGGAGTTTTTTTTTTTTTTTCCAGAGCCTCCGGGAAAAACAACAGTTTCCAGCTACAACAGCCTGATTGTAGATTATAGATACTCTCTCATTTCCTATATAAGGTCTTATATCTGTTCTGTTCTGTATGCTAGCATCTGGATTCCCAGAATTACAAAATGCTGACAGGCATAAATTCTGGGAGTAGGGTCTTCTGGATGCAGGAGATCCTACCTGGGTGTCTAAGACACATCTGGGTGCCAGTTGGCACAACTCTGGACATTCCAAAGTATAAATCTGGGTGTCTTTTTTAAGATACCATATGGCTAAACAATAACAACAACTACGGTCTCCCTTTGGATTATGGGAGGGCAGACTGGAGCTGACAAACTCCCTCAGGGCTATCCTTTCCAGCTAAACCCCTGGTCTGTGTTAAATGTTTTGTGTTTGTTTTTTATGTGTGTTCTGTGTTCTGTGTGATTTGTTTGTCTGATTTGTAAATTTTAAGAGCTCTGTTAAGAACAATGATCAGATTTGGAAATTGGTTATTTCATTACTGAACTCCAGCTGGAGAAAACATTTGATTAGGAATTTTAGGATTATTTTAAATTGTGGGAAAAAAAAATTACAGTTGCCTATGCTGGCTAGATTTAATTATCTTTAAGTATAAGATCTTAAAAGAACAATAGCTTGCTAAAGCAAAGTCCTGTTAACTTGCCTGAAAGGGGAAATTAGGTAAAGAATGTAGCAAAAAGGATCTGACTTCTGAAGGCTTCAACTCTGGCCAAGTTGGAGTTTAGGAGAAATCCATTGGGAATGAGGGCCCCGTGGTGGGGCCAGAGGGAGAGAAAGAAAAACTATGCTGTTTCATTATTTGAAATATGATAGGAAAAGCAGTTTTAATTATTGGGAATTTAAAGGTGTAATTTGTTTGGTCCAGAGTTTGTTACCTATATTACAACATTGTAAGTTATGCTTTAAATCCAACTCTGCTGGACATGTGGGTTTTATGGAATCTTCCCTCCTACACATACTAATTTCTGCTACTTTAAAGACTGGGTGGGGTAGGGATCTTTTGTCTTCAAAGGTGAAGACTTAAGCTCACCTCCACTGCTCTCTGATACTTCAGCTCTGGAGCATCTAGTTAGCCTGGATTTCAGTTCAGTTCAACTTGCCTCCCCTCTACATCTTTGGAGGTGGAGTTCGGGGAAGGGCAGCCCTGTGGAATCCTTTCCTTGCCCCCTCCCTCTAAACTGTGTCTCAGCCATTTTCTATCAAGTTGTAGCCACCTGTTCTTGGCTAAAAGGAGCAAACTGATTTGTATAAATATAAGGTTATGGTAAATATCAGTTTAGGGTTTATCCGAAACTTTGGTTATTAGAGGTTATTGAAACTTGTTATTGGAAGTTAAATTTCTTGGGTTTGTATGTCACTGCATTTTTTTCCTCATGTAACTGATTTCTATAATCAGAGCAATGGTCAATAAGAAACTGTTAATGCAATTCAATTATGTCATACCTTGCTATTTCCAATCTGGTTATATGTTATACCTGGCTATCTATAATCAATACTTGAGCAAATAAGTGTTTAGTCTGTTTATCTATCAGTTACTAGATACTGTGTCTGGATATTCAAGTTTTTTTCAAGTTTACAACTAATGAGAGGCCACATCTTGTAGCAGTCCTATCTCAGATTCTTCTAACTTTTCTTTGTTAGATTTAGTTTTGTTTCTAGATTTGGTCAAATTACAGATACATTGACTTCTGGGACCTAGATCAAGCTTTGATTGCCAGTACTTCACAGCATACCCATCCCCCTCCCTGGACTGAGCATCTCCGACCATCTTCAGCAGCAAGCAGTTTTTGAGAAAACCACAGCCCCTGCTCCTGATGTAATTTGGACTGATATGGGGGAGTGGGAAAGTGGTTGAATTGTTAAAACTGTATTACTCTGTTTAAGACTTGGGATGGAAATTGTTAAACTTGTGTAACTACTGCTGTTATGTTTTTTAGACTTTTTTTTAGTTTGTTTTGTATATGAATAGGAATTTTGACTCGCTCTTGGGATTTATATGTGGAATGATTATTTGATAATTCATTTCCATAAGAAAAAAAGGGAAGAAGAGACAGGAAATTGGAGAAACTGGTGTATTTTCTTAGGCACTTCTGCCCCATCCCCTATTTTAGATGTAATTAATCAGATTTAATTGGGAGTCCTTTAAACAGTCCTTTATTCCTTGCTTAAATTTACTGGACTGATTTGCTGGTTATGCTTTAACTTTTAAATCCTTTATTCTGTTGAATTGCCCTGGCAGACTCAGTTTTGGGAATTATTTTTTAGAAACAACCAGAAATCGAATATCTGTTCTAGAGGAAGGTAATTCAAAAATTTGAATAGTTAGAAGAGAGAAAGTGTGGAATATTGTGCCACAGTTCTCTTTTAATGTCCTGACCCAGTTTCCCTAATTGTCCTATTTAGTTATTCTGCCTCAGGTTATAACCATTCCCTCTTAATGTTTGATGGGATAAAGATCTTTATCCATTTTAGACGTCATTAGAATATCAGGAGCCTTTCCCATTATGTCATCCTAGGTGCCTCCCCCCATTAGGTCAGCCCCATCCAGTACCTTCCCCATTATGTCATTGTTCTCCTTACCCCATAAAAGAATGTTGTATCCAATATTCAGGGCTGGATTCTTTGAGAGGATAGTCTTGTTCAGTTCTGGAACCAACCATGGATCCACTGGTCCCAGTAAATCTCTCCATTTAATAAATTCCATATTGAATACTCTCTAATCTCTATATTGCTCAGTTCCCCCTGCATTACACAGCCACAACTCAGGCTGCATCTGGTCAGTACAGCTGTGCTTGGCATCCCCTTCAATCTTCTCCTACTCAGACTCCCACACTGTCTGCCAGATGAAAGTTTCTAAGGCTAAAGGTGCTTCTCAATTCAGCTGCCCCCAGGGCTTATTGTTTGTGGATTCTGCAGAGTCAGCCTGAGAATGTTTGCCTCCCTCCGGCCAGACTTCTGCTCCAGAAGATCAGGTCTATCCTGGGTCTACTCCAACTATCTTAGATGGATAATTGCTTTATTGCATGTTTATTTCTACTGTTCTGAGGTGATATTCTGTCTTTTCTTTGTAGAAGAACTTTGCAGAATTGAAAATTTTCTGACCTACTCTTCCACCTTTCCAGAATCCTCAAGAAAAAAAATTTTTAATTACAAAATAATTTTAAAAGTAAGTGCTAATACCTTTACATTAGTAAATGTCTCACAGAGATGAAATGGTAAAGTCCCTTCCTCCCAGACATTTATGTTTACGTTTCTAGAGAGATAGAGGAAGAGAGAGAGAGAGAGAGAGAGAGAGAGAGAGAGAGAGAGAGAGAGAGAGAGAGAGAGCAAGAAACAAAGAAAGGGAGGGAGGGAGAGAGAGAGAGAAACAGACAGAGAGAAAAACAGAGAAAGAGAGGGAGGGTGACAGAGATAGAGAAATAGATTCTATATATTCTATAATCTATGCTATATATGTGTATAATATACATGTATACATCACATGAATATGTATATATTCATATATATAATACGTATATATGTAATAACCTACATGTATATACAGTCACTCACCTACCCATATATAGTTACTCACCTAGGTGGTAACCCTGGGGGACTGAGATTATAGTGGTACCCTCAATAGTAACAGGGAATTTCAAATGGGAGTTAGGTAGGAAAAATAAGGACTAATGAAATTTCAGATCCAGTGCCATTCTGTATTCCTTAGAATTCATTTTAATAATCATAGCAGAACCATAAAAATATACTATGTTTTCCAACCTCTCTGGGCTTAATGCTTCTGAATAAGATAGTTATATATAAGAAATTACTGTATCTTTGACCTACATTGTAGTAATGTTGGCTATTTTAATTAACTTCACTCTTATATGTGTGTATGTGTATGTATGTGTGTGTCTTTATATATATATATATATATATATATATGTATGTATGTATGTATAAATGCTAGCACTGCTTCTTTCCAAAACTTATGCTAAAAGACAAGTTTACTTTTTAATCTAGGTACACATAGAAGGCAAATAACAAAAAGACACTGGACTCCCAGGGGATTGGAATCTGGTAGTGATGCCAAAAGGGGAAAACAAATATAGGAAATCCAAAGCCTAAGACTTACTGGTTTCTGGTTAAAAAAAAAAAAAAAAAAAAAAAAAATCTCTCTAGGGAGTACCACCCACAAGGATGTTCTAATAAAAAATATTCCATTCCCTGTCAGCCAAAAACACATCTGAGTGAAGGAATCAAAAAATAAAATGAGTAAATAGCTAACCAATGCAATTTGCTGGCAGGGGCAGAAGGGCTGAGGTTTATGAAAAATTAGTTTTTAAATAATGTTTTTTTAAAAAAGAGAACTGAGTTCTTGTCTAAATGTAAATGCAAAAGGGAATTGTGTTGTTAAGGTGGTTTAAATATCTAACTAAATCCACACTGCTATTTAAAATAAACATGCAAGTTTGTTTTAAATGCTCAAATTTATATATTTTATATATGTGTGTGTATGTGGTATGTTTCTATGTGTGTATATATAATATATATGTATGTATATATAAATATATACATACACACACATATATATGCATGTTCAAATTCAGAATAATTTTCTAACAGAAAATGCACTATAAATATTTGTATTTTCACAACAAATTAGGAAAGGCATTATAAAATAGCTTCCCTCCTGGGTTTGCTGGTTCATAGAAATTCAGCATTGAGAGTCAAATGTAGAATCCTATGGAGTTTTAAACTTGGCTCATCACCAATAACATAAGTTATTCTGACACTGTGAAAAGTATCCAAAGGATCTTAAAGCCCCATCAGTGTGGGAATGTGGGGAGCCCAAGTGTAGTGGATGTGGCCATCAGGAACATGTGAGCCAGTTTTTTAAAAAATCTCACTGCTTTGCCAGCTGAGTCCAAATGTCAAATGAGAAAACTTTGGAAACTACAGAGGTCCTGACATCAGGGAATCTGCATACCACAGAGACAGAGAAGGAAGTCAAGAGAGGCACTTCCAGAGTCCAATCAGCAATTTCCCTTCCCTCCAACTAGACAATTACAAAGCATGATTTTGGCATGTGAATGTGGACTCATTTCTTCCCAACAAAACCATACCCGCCATTCAAAATAACTTTCAATCTCTGGCAATTCCAGTAAACCAGACTGCACATTTTTAAATGGGATCAGAATGTAAATTTTATAAAGGACTCTCAAATTATGCAAATACAGCCCTCAGTAGATTGTGAATCTTTCTGTGGGAACATTCTCACCCTGGAAAAACTACAGATCAAAACTTGATCTGTAGTTTGGTTGTCTTAAGAAAATGAAGAGGAAATGTATTACTAGTACAGATTAACTTTTTAAAAGTTGTCATGCTTTTTTTTTTTTCTTCAGAAAAACGGTAGTTAAATATTTACCAGCATAACTTTGAAATTATGACACTGAAGAGTGATAGGGCTGGAGGGAACAATACTTCTAAATGCCTACAAAAGGAAACCTGAAACATAGGTACATATTCAATCTAACAGATATTTATTATCAGGATCAAAATAGAATTTGAGAAGCAAGAAAAAAAAAAAGATGATATATTAAGTCTTAAAAGAGAGAAATGCATCCACATACTCCTTAAAGGTAACTCAAATAGGTTATCAATAGTATGGACTAAAAGCAAGGATAGGCTGACGCCAACTTGAATTGAACCAATGCTTAAATACTCCAAATGAGCATTTAGACCTTGGAAATCAGTAAATGCTACCAATAAGAACTTAACTTATTATTTTGTTGATTGTCTCCATTTAAATAAGCAATGAAGATGATGTTAACAAGACAAACTTAAAAGTATGTCATATATATCATAGAGTATTATGGGCCAGAACTTGAAACAAGGTGCTAAGTAACTGGAATAGATAAAAACAATGCTTATGTACTTAGTTCACACCTTTAGAGTTCACACCTTTAAGAGAGTTCACATATTAGTTCACACATTAGAGTTCACACCTTTAGAAAGCATATAGAAGCTAGGAGCTTCAACTAGGATTGATTTTGGGAGATTCACAAGTCAGAAGCCCTCAAGCCCACTCTCTTGGAGGCGGAGTTAGATTCATTCCATTTTCCACCTTTGTGATGGCTAGAGACTGAAGGACAATCCTTTGGATTTGGAGACATCTGGAGAGAGCTCTTGGAACCATAGAAAGAGATAGGCCTCTAAGAAAGTTAACCGGGTCCTAGGAAAAGAGATGAGATTTAAAAGGAAACAATAAGGAATCTGGACTTTAATTCCTGGCTGCCTTTGAGATGATTATTACTTTGAACTGAAATGAAGTCTGTCTCCAGAAGCCCCCCAAGAAATCTGCTCCCAGAGAACATTATATTTTAGAGAAGAACATTACATTTTGGCGCCTGAACGTGGGACCAAGAACCTTCATCTGTGATCTAGAAATTAGAGTGAGTACAACAAGGAAACTTTGTTAAAGAGCTAAAGTAGAATTTCAGCTAAAATGGGATAGATGTTTAGAAAACAGTCTTCTTTTCCAGTTCAAGGAAAATGTGTACAGAGCATTGTCAAAGTTATGAAAAGCCAAGGTTTGATTATATTTGGGAGCAGATCACTGAACTTTTAGAAACTATACAGTACACCTCTCGTTGGTTCTCTATGGAAAAAGAATTGGATCTAGAGGAGAGTGGGAGAGCAATTTTGTCTATTCTACAATAAAAATGGACCTGACTCAAATTCCAAAGACACACTTAATACATATAATTTAATACAACTGAGGAAATTATATAAGTTATAGAATAAGGAAAAAGAAGAAAGAGCAGGAGGGGGAGGTGCCTACTAAACTAGGTGAAAAGGATGAAGAATCAGATAAGCATGGAGTTAAGTACAAATCTGAGTGTGGCATTTCACAACAGGAGCATTTCCTATCTCCTCCTCCCTCAATTAACCCTTCATGGGAGGAGGGAGAAGGAGGAGGGGGAGAGGCAGTGACACAAACAGAACCACCTATTATGCAGCCTATGACAAGATTACAAAAATCATTGGTTAGGGCAAAAGATGAAGGACAGGATTTATCTGATTTTATAAATGCATATTCTGTGATTGAAGAGTTTGACTCTTCAAGTCAATAAAGGAGAAGATATACTCCTTTTGATCTGGAAAAAAATTAAGGATTTGAAAAAGGGTTGCACTCTTTATGGGGGCTACATCATCTTATGTTAAGATGTTACTAGATAATTTGTCTTATGAAATCCTAACTCCTAATGACTGGAAATCCATAGCTAGGACATGATTAGAACCTGGACAAAACTTGTTGTGGCTTTTGGAGTATCATGAATTATGTAGGATTCAAGTCAGACGCAATAGGCAAACAGGAGTTAATGTGCAATTCACTTTTGACCAACTAGTAGGTGAAGGTCAGTATGGAGAGAATTCAGAAAAGACTGATTATCCCATAACAGTGTATGAGCAAATTTCTAAGGCTGCAATAAAAGCTTGGGGTTCTCTCTCTCTCCCAGAAAAAGATGAAAGGTAAAGCCTTCACAAAAATAAAGCAAGGTCCCAATGAACCCTTTGCAGATTTTGTGGGTCGTTTGCAAACAGCTGTCACAAAAACCATTGGAGAAAATGCAGCTACAGAAATAATGACCAGACATCTGGCTAAGGAAAATGCCAATGAGGTTTGCAAAAGAATTATATGGGGACTACACAAAGATGCTTCTTTAGAGGAGATCATAAGATGCTGTGCTACAGTGGGCACAAATGCTTATTACATTCAGACTATTATCAACATGGAAAGACAGGGTCTCTTTTGGCAAGGGACTTCTAGAGAAACTTGTCGATGTTTTCAGTGTGGGAAAGTTGGACATCTGAGAGCCCAGTATAGGTATAGAGACAGAATGAGAGGACAGGGTAAGAGAAGACCTAAAACCCTATGTCCAAAATGCCACAAGGGCTTCCACTGGGCCTCAGAATGACCCAGGGAAATGAGAGGCAGAGCCCAGCTCCAAGATATCATACAAAAGACAGGTGGAGCATGATGGCGGCTGAATTTACACCCAGAGAGTCTTTAGAAGGTCAGGACTCTGATGTAATCAACCAGGAGAAAAGCAATCACATGGCAGAAAGGGATTATCTGATCAGTCATCCAAAAGGCAATCAGATAGCAGAAATGGATTACAACTGGGGAGAATACCAGCTTTTTTAAACCAACAGGGCAGTGTCCAAACAGCTTCAATATAAATGCCAGGTAATGAGAAAAAATCCCAAAAGTGGTAAATAGAAGAGACTAGATAGGCTAACTGCCTAGGAGAAAGAGTTTGCTTGTATTTTTGCAGACAGAGAAGGAAACAAATAGGTCGCAATGAGCACCTGGAGAGAGACAGAAAAGGAGAAAAACCTCAAAACAAAGGAGAAGATCTAAGAAATATCTGACACTGAAAGAGCATGGCTGATAAGGAGACTGTTGCAGGACTTGAAAACTTGCAGGAATTATTGGATTCCTGGCACATGAAGTAATGGACAATAGATTCCTTTTGGATTATTTCTAGGACTTATGGACATATTTAACTCCTCATGTTGATTCATGTTATTTGTTACATCACTACTAGCCTGTGTTATGTCACTATGTGCTTATGTAATTATATGTAATGCCTCCCTGCTGGAACTCTATCTTCCCAGAAATCAGCAGGAGTCAGGACTACTAAATGTCTTTATTCTAGATCTTTACCATCGCCTCCAATGCCAGGTCACAAGTGCAAGTGAGCGTGAGTTCCACCACCCAAGTTTCTCTTACTCCTCCCACACAAGTCACTTCCCCCTCTTTGTCCCACCAATCAAGTCAGCACAGAACAGCTGGGGAGGGTCAACCTTCAAACAAGTTAATAGGGAACCGTCCAATTGGCAATTAGTCTCACGTGCTTCATTATCCAAGTGCATTGCTCAGTTCTAGCCCTTTACATCTCCCGCTTTCTTTTGTTTTAGACCACAGGAGGTCGCGCCATCCCTGACTTTTCAGGGAGATGAGAACCCCAAAAAGGAGGTGATCACGCCCCCCCTGACTTCTCAGGAGGGGAGATGAAAGCACTAAAAAGGAGATAATCACGCCCTCCCTGACATCTCAGGAAGGGAGATGAAAAGCACCAAAGAGAAGTGGGGATTTGCTAGCGGGTTTCTGGATTGAAGGGCCTTTATTAGAGACAAGTATGCACAAACCCATCAACATGGGAGTTATTACACAAGCACATAGCAATAACACAGAGGCTATTAGTGGTGACTCTCCCCACAGTCAGTGCAGACTCGATGTGGTGTAACAAACAGGAATTGTACACGCAAGTAGTGATATAACAAACAATATAAATCAACATGGTATTGTAAGAGATTTCCAGAAGTCCTAGAAGGAGGGTATGTAAACACCAGACACACATACCCCTTCTTCAGCAACCAAGAGATAGTCCAAAACCAATCTATTGTCCATTGCTTCACTGTTAGGGAATCCAATGATCCCCACAAGTTTTTGAAATCCCACATCAGTCTTTTTATATGTTAGGGAATCCAATGATCCCCACAAGTTTTTGAAATCCCACATCAGTCTTTTTATATGTTAGGGAATCCAATGATCCCCACAAGGTTTTGAAGTCCATCAACAGACTTATGATGCCTCAGAGAATCCAATGATTCCTGAGGATTTTCAAGTCCTACAATAGTCTTATGATGTCTCAGAGAATCCAATGATTCCTGAGGACTTTCAGTCCTACAATAGTCTTATGATGTCTCAGAGAATCCAATGATTCCTGAGGATTTCAATCCTACAATAGTCTTATGATGTCTCAGAGAATCCAATGATTCCTGAGGATTTTCAAGTCCAACAGTTTTTGATGTCCATGGGTCAAACGCCATAACTGCCAGGTTCTTTCAGTGGTGGGCACAGTCAGCAACGGAACCACCCGATGTTTCTTGGGTCTTCTCCTTCGTTTCAAGGGTCTGCTCTGTCTCTCTCCAATGGACAAGGCGAATACGGCTCGTTGGCACCCATCTGATTCCTTCTCCATCTGTAGAGATACAAGCAAACCCTCTCCCCCAAGCAGTTAACCTATCTGGTCCCTTCCATTCACCACTTTCTAGGTCTCTCCACATCACTTGGCGATTATCTAAAGACAGTGGAGCTGGTCGCACTGGACACTGCCCTTCTGGTGAGTTATAAAACCTGTCTGCTGGAGCCAGTGCATCTTTGTCAAAAATTTAAAAATTAATGGTATAGAGAACTAAATTTAGAAGTTTTCTAGGGTTACCCGTGGCTCCCCCTTTCTTTTGTTTTTGGAGGAGTGTCTTAATATCTCTGTTTCTTCTCTCTACTATTGCCTGCCCTTGAGGATTAAAGGGTATGCCCGTGGTATGTAAAATCTTATACTGTGCACAAAAGTGTGCCAGGAGAGCACGTTACAAATGGCGCTCAATGTGGATGCATCAGGAATTATCAGATTTTGAAAATATTTAATATTCAGAATTAAGATTCTGAAAGATCCGGTAGAAACGCCATTTAAGAGGGAAGACAGAGAAGCAATATGGACCCAGGTAACTCTGGGATCAGGCTCAAGGACACAGCTGAACATAATGCTTATATAAAGAGGTTAAAGAGCCAGATGGAAGATCTTTTAACAGAGATCACCACTGAAGAACAGCAGGAAGCTTGTAATCAAGCTCCCAGAAGGCTATCCCCACACCCATTAAATATAGCTCAGAGAGGGAGCAACCTAGAGCTAATGCGTATGTATGACAGTGTAGAGTACAAAATGAGACAGCAAGAGTTGCTGGAATTGCAGGTTAAACTACAGATTGAGATAGAGAAAGAAGAAAAAGCTAGGTTACTACAGATAGAACAGGAAGAGTTCAAACCAGTGGCTGAAACTAAGGAAGGAAATAAAGGAACCACATGGACTTCAGTTGTAGAAATTCTTCTTAGAGTTTTGTGGGTTTACCTCGTGCATTGTTGTTTTAAGGAATTTATTGATTACTCTTCCATTGAGAAGTTTAGTTCTTTTTATGTGCAAAGCTCAGGTTGGATTTTAAATCAGCCTTTGGGGAATTTTCCAATTCCTCCTCCCTCTGCCTCACTTTCTTGGGTCAAGGGAGAAGGGGGAGGAGGAAAAGGAAGGGCGATAATATCATCAGCACTGCCATTTAAAACTCCTGTGTCTTCATTTCAAAGGACCAGAGTAGGCTTTATGCCCCAAGGCAAAAAGGAATTGTGGGGTATTGACTATAATCAGAAAAATTTTTTAAATAATTTCTAAGAAACCTTACAGGGATAAGACCTTGCAGTTAGAGAGAGTGGAGTTTCATACTTGTAAAACTGCTAGGATAGTCTTTGGAGGGTTGGAACTCCTCTTTTCTTACCTCGTGGATTTTCCACTTCCACAGGTGGGCTTGATTTCCCAACCCCCTACGAGTAATTATAAAACAGTGTTTATATTTAGAATGATTTGGAAAATTGCTGTTTTAATCACTAGAATAAATAGACAGTGTGTGATCTTTGACCCAGGAGGAAAAGTAATATCAGATTTATTGATTCACACTCCTGAAGTACAATTCGGTATCAGAAACTCAAACTTTGATTTTTAGGCAAAAGAATTCAGGGATATAGCCGAGTGTTCCTTTTTCATTAACTATATGAGTGGATGTTTTAAGACCAATGGACATTATGGCCTCATTCCAATCTGGAGAAGCAGCTAGACATGTGATCAACCATTTTTCTATTGTAGAAATTTCACATGCATTTAAGACAGTTTATGGATTGGCTTACAAATACTTTGCCTTTAGGTGTTTTTGCATTGAATTTGACTTTGCCCATTCCATTGGCATTTCTTAGAATCCTATTAGTAAAAGTCATTACTGCACAGACTATCCCCAAGATCTTCTCTTCTAAACAAGAGAAGGGAATTTTGGGATATGTGATTGCTTACAATTTTTAAATTTTGATTTTACATCTTCAAAGTGTTTTGATCTTGCTAAGTTATTTTGATTTTACATTTTAAAGTTATTTTGGTTTTACACTTTTAATCTATTTTGGTTTTACACTTTTAAATTATTTTGGTTTTACATTTTTAAATTCTTTGCCTTTTACCTTAGCAATGCACTTCGGGCATACACAGAAAGTGCAGCTAAGTGACAGACTGACTAACTTTTGTCTGACTTTTGTTAATTTTTTTGACAATAACTTTGTTTCCACTGTGATGTGGAAAGGCCTGGATGGCATTTGGAAAGGCCCAAGTTGAGCCCTGAGTACATTCCTTCCCAGGTGCAGATCCAGCAGTAGAGTTCATCCCCACCAGAGACATTTGTAACCTGGGGATCCAAGAGAAGGACCAGACAACAGCCCAGAGGGACCAGCCAGATGTCCGCAGCCCTTCAGACTCTTTAACCTGGCGCTGATGGCAGCGATGCCCCTCCTGACCGTGACACCAGAGACAGCAAACACAGTTCCAGTGTAGCAGCTGAGATGGACTGTTTCGGGTGATACGCAATATAAAGACTGTAAATGGACAATGGGCTGCTTGCTCCTCCCGTGGCTACTTGCCATATGGTGGCCTGGAGAGACGCTTTGCCCTATGCTTTCTATTGAAGGACTATGTTTTTAAATTAGTGGGTGAAAAACCAACGCACCCACCTGCCGTTGTTATTGGGACAATGTTACTGGACATGACTTTGCTTATGTGCACCTGTGAAACTAGAATTGCTCTAGGATTGTGAAAAGTGCAATTGAGAATTGTGATAAGATAGAATTGTTCTAGAATTGTGAAAAGTGCAATTGAGAATTGTGATAAGCTAGAATTGTTCTAGGATTGTGAAAAGTGCAATTGAGAATTGTGATAAACTAGAATTGTTCTAGGATTGTGAAAAGTGCAATTGAGAATTGTGATAAGCTAGAATTGTTCTAGGATTGTGAAAAGTGCAATTGAGAATTGTGATAAGCTAGAATTGTTCTAGGATTGTGAAAAGTGCAATTGAGAATTGTGATAAGCTAGAATTGTTCTAGGAGTGTGAAAAGTGCAATTGAGAATTGTGATAAGCTAGAATTATTCTAGGATTGTGACAAGTGCAACAGAAAATTGTAAGAAACTAGAATTGGTCTAGAATTGTGATAAATGTAACTAGAATTGTGACAACCTACCTCACTGATATTTAATTGTTAATTAGAATTGTGATGTTTTACCTTGTTGACTTCCCACCTCAGTGTTGACATCCTACCTCCTTGGCATCCTCCCTCTTTGGCTTATTATCTCGAGTATGACTTTGATGAATGGGTTGAACACTTGGGCCACTGTTGAGCCTGGTTCTCATTGTCATACTTCTGTTTACTGATCTGCTCTTTGTACCTCCTTGGGCATAACACTGTCATCTCATGGATCAAGTGAACTACAGCTGGTACTAAAAGTTTAGCTTGGTGAGATGTGCGGTTCCCGAAAAACAAGAGAAAGGGAATTGTAAGGGCCCTTTAAATGGGCTGCGCCACAGCGCATCATTGAGGCCCGGAAGTAATTTCTGTGGATATTAGGACTGCCTTGTAGGTGGGATCCTGTCCATTTTGAGATAGCTTCGTAATGGGTGACTCTCTCGCTGATTAGCTGTGTGTGTGACCTCACAGGCCCTATGTAAGCCCACTGCAGGCAGCAACCGCCCTCTTTAACCTCATGCTGTTCACCCTGGCTCCCCAGCCTGGGTGGCCAAGCCAAGATGGGTAGCCAAAAGAGGTAAGAAATTTGGTAGTGAACACATGGGTCTTCTGACCAGGTGTTCACTAGGGAACCAACAAGTCAGGGCATCAGTCAGGGCATTATGTGAGTAGGTATAATAAAGGCTTTTAAGATTACACGTGGCTGTTCTTGAGTGCGCTACCGGTTATTAAACTGTAGATTCAAGAGATTGTGGCCAGAGACCTGTGAAGGCCTCAGAGGAGGCGAGCCGGGTAGAGTTCACACTGCTAAGCACGGTGGTCAAAGGTACTCTGGTGGGTCTAGGACAGACTAGTAATTGTAACTGCCAGGAGAGCACGTTACACCTCCCATATTGATGTATTATGTATACCTATTTCAAGTGAGCCCCTTCAGAAACCCGCTAATCTGATTTGTCTTCCCATTTCCTTTGGTGTTTTCATCTCCCTTCCTAAGATGTGAGGGAGAGCATGACCACCTCCTTCACCCCTTTATTGAGCTGTTAGGGAAGGTGTGATCACCTTCTTTTTTGGGGTTCTCACCTCCTTGAGAAGTCAGGGAGGTCATAACTACTTTATGTTCTAAATCAAAAGAAAGAGGGAGATGTTATGGGCAAGAACTTGAAATAAGGTGCTAAGTCATTGGAATTGATAGATACAATGTTTATGTACTTAGGTCACACCTTTAGAGAGCATATATAAGCTAGGAGTCTCAACTAGGATTGACTTCGGGAGATTCACAAGTCAGAAGCCCACAAGCCTACTCTCTTGGAGATGGAGCTGAAGGACAAACCTTTGGATTTGGAGACATTCAGAGGGAGCTCTTGAAACCAAGGAGAGAGATAGGCCTCTTTTAAAGCTAACCTGGCCTCAGGAAAAGAAACAAGACTTAAAAGGAAACAATAAAGGATCTGATTTTAACTCCTGGCTGCATTTGAGGTGATTATTACTCTAAACTGAAATGAAGGCTGCCTCCAGAAGCCCTCCAAGAAATCTGCTCCCAGAGAACATTATATTTTAGTGAAGAACATTACAATAGAGGGAGAGACAAAGAGAAATATGGTTATTAAATATTTCCCAGCATATCTCTAGACAAGAATACAAAGCATATATGTAACAATCTGCTTTGCTGACTACCCACTTTCTCATCTGTCTGTCTATTCTGGTTCATAAAAAGTAAAGCAAATAGGAGGCCCAGGAAACCCTAACCCTGATCAGAATTCCAGGCTAGATTCTGAGTGGCAGCCACATTTGGGAAGGATGCTCTTTTCTATTCAGAGGTTAAAATAGAATAGAAGCTTTCTGCAAATGCACCAACAAAGCTCAGGTACTTTAATAAAATAATAAACTAATCAGAAGTAAGCTAGAGCAAGAAGCTTACAGGGGTTGGCAAAGCTCCTTTTAGTGTTACAGGGTAGAGGCTGCAGTCACAGTTTTCCCCTTCAGTTTACATGTCCATAAGGAATAGTGATCAGGTTCATGTTTTTGAGACTAAAAGAACTGCAAAAAACAACAACAACAAAAATTATATAGATGGCCCTCAACTTGCCCATTTTTATAAGACTCACCTCACCTGCCAAACCCCTAGAAGTTAGCTAATCCCTGGGAATACTGCTGCTCTGTCAATCAACAAATATTTACTAGGATTGTAAGCATGTGACTTGAGATTACCGTGGTAGAAGTTTGTTGACTGATTTGTTCATTGATGTGAGGAAAAACCTTCTTGAAATGAGAGCTTTAAGATAATTGTATAAATATGTAAACATATATGGGATTTAAAATGTATTTTAACATAGTTAACATGTATTGAATTACATACCATCTTGGGGGGGGCGGCGGAGAAGAGGGGAAATTTTGGAACCCAAGGTTTTGCAAGGGTCAATGTTGAAAAATTACCCATGCATATGTTTTATCAATAAAAAGCTTTAATTTAAAAAAAGAGAAAGAAATGAGAGCTTTTCCAAAAGTAGAACAAGTGTGGACGCTCTGTCCATCAGTTAGTCAAAAATCATTTATTAGGTGCTTTCTACTATGTTAAGTATTAATGATTCAAAGAAATGGAAGAACATTATCCAGGCCCTCAGAGAGTTTTTTCTAATGATGGAAACATATAAATCACTAAACATACATGAGACATATCTGGCGAAAACAGGGGAAAGTAACTTGGAATGAAAACTCCAGGAGCTAGAGAGACAAAAAAGTGCCTACTGTTGAGGGTAACAATCAACAAAGGTCCTAAAGAAAACCTGAGAAATAAAGAGGTGAAGGAGGGAAAGTAGAGTATAGGGGACAGACAATGCAAAAACAAAGACAGTGGATCACAGGCAAGAAATAGCAAGTAGACCAAGATCAATAGATCAGAATGTGGGAAGAAGGGCAACGTATTAAAACATCGGAAAGGTAGGAAGCAGGCAGGTTGTGAAGGGCCTTAAATACCAGGTAACTTTAATAGAGAACCTTGGGAGTTTAATGACTAAGTGGGTTAGGGATGACACAGTCAGACCTACCATTGAGAAAAGTCACATAGGCTGCTGAGTGCAAGGTGGATTAGAGTGGGAAGAAGACCAATTAGGAAGTTACTGAAGCATTCCAGGTGAGAGGTAATGAGGGCCTGTACTAATCTGGGAGCTGAGTGGAAAGAAGGGAATGTATTTGAGTGATATTAGGAAGGCAGAAAAGAGGCTGGATAATCATTCATAAGATGGCTTGGGGTGATTATGGAAATAAGCTGAACACTGTTGACTTGACTTTGGTAAGCTTTAAATCCACAGTAAGCAAGACAAAAATCCTGACTATCACAGGCATTGTGAGAAAAATAATCATTTTCAGTGATGTTCATCTAAACTGAAATCTTGGGATGAATTTTGTTATTGTAGTTTCTATAATAAAAATGAAGTATTAAAAAAAACAAAAAGATAGTAGCAGACAAGATTCCAATTCCAGTACAGTACTAAGTGTCCTCTCTGACCTTTCTAAATCAGAATCCATGATTCTAAAGCCAGCATCCTTGATATCCAGAATTGACCCGAGTGAGTTTCCTAATATACAAAAATAAGGCCCAGACTAAGTAATTTTAAATAAGATACTTAGTAATATAATAATACTAATACTGGCAATATATTGTTTTTAACAACATTTAATGTCAACAATATTATCAACAATATTGACACTGAAAATATATTATGATTTAATGACAGAAAGTATCATTAGCATTATTATTTATATTAGGGAAGACAAATAATATAATATTATTGATTAATATTGGCAATTACTATAATATAATATCAACACATAATGTTTTATAAAATAATATAGCATAACAATATTAATAATTATTAATAATATTAAGCAAAACACTTAAAGCTCTCTGTGTTAGCTATAATTATTCTTTTGCAGATGGGATAAAGCTCAGAGAAATTCAATAACTTGCCCAGCATAGCACAATGATAATGAAGTCAAGTCTCCTAACTCCAAATTCTTATTATACTTTAGAGTCTGTCAAAAGAAAAGGTCATTTTTGTTCTCTTGAGGTTCAGTGGGTAAGAGTGTTGAATTTGGAGACAGGAAGACTAGAGTTTGAACTCTGCCTCAAACATTTACTTAACTGTCTGACTCTGAGTACTTGATTTAAGCTCTCTCTGTCTGATCTTCCTCATCCATAACATGGGAATAAAACAGCTATCTATGTTGCAAGCACCAAATAATTAAATATATGCATAGAAATTTGTAAACCTTAAAGCACTATGTAAATGCCAATTATTATTATCTTCATCATTATTAATACTATTATTTTTCCATGTCAAAATGCCTCTTTCTTGTGCTACTCCCCTAAATTGAACAATCATCTCCCCCACTTCAATATAAGCTCTTGGAGGGTGGAGAATGTCTTCTGTTTCTTTATACTCATAGCATCTAGCACAATTGGTTTTGGAGACAGCTAAGTGTCAGTGAATATACCTCTGATCCTGGAATCAGAAGAGATGAATTCAAATCCAGCCTTGGATAGTTAACCACTTAACTCCTTGAAGTCATTTAATTTTTTTCAGGCTTGCTTTAGTAACTGCCTTCCAGGACTATTGTGAAGATTAATGAGATCCTATTTGCAAATCTTAACATGTTATATAAATACTACCTGTTGCTATGCCAATTATTTCATTTTTATTCATTTATACCTTTAGGCAAGCTGAAATGTATTCTGTCAAAATTGGGCTGTTTCCTTCTTGCACATCCACACCAAATAAGGGGGGGGGGGGCATATGAATAAGCTCTGAAACAAACAGGAAAAGGAATAAGGCTGGCTTAGGTCCCTCAGTTCACCAGCCCTGCTCGCCTCTGAGCTATTTCTTCCTTCTAATTTTCTCTCCTCTTGTAGGCAGTAGCCTAGGTTGAGGAGATGAACAAAGAGAAACTTGGGGGAAAAAAAGAAGGTACTCTGAAAGTCTTCATTCCAAACTTTTTAATAAATTCTAGTCACTCCAGAAAGTATGATATTTGAGAAGTTTGGTCCAGAAATGGTCTCAAATCTTCCCCATTCTAAAATCCCATTATTTTGTATGTAGCTATCATTCTGGGGCTTACCCATCCTAGCTGAAACACAAAATTCTATGTACTCTCTGGGTATATATCCCTAAAAAGGAAGCACATAATTCCATATCATTGTGATTAGTTTGAAGGGTCAGTTAAAAGACTGATCAATGTAAAAATATTTATTAAAACACCATAGGAAGAATGATAATAATACTACATCCCCTCCCCCACAGACCAGGTGCACACTCACCCATAAAGGCACAGCACCAGGGAGAAGATTTTACCCAAATTTAGAGGATGCTGGTAATGAGGCACCTCTATAGGATGAGTATGAGCTCAAGACCACTCTTTCTCATGGAGCTTCTGGTCTGTCCATAGCCAAAGCTCAACTCTCAACTGCAAGGGCCAGGACTTCTTGAATCCAGAGCCTGTGTGCTCTCTGCTCCATGCTGAGATATGGGCTTTCTCCCATTACCAGGGGAAAATGCTGCCATAGCCAATGGGAGATAAAGAGAGAGAATAGGAGAGGAGACAAGTCCTTCCTTTTCCCATTTCCCCATTTCACCCTCATAAGGAGTCAAAATAAAAAAGGTACTATCCATATACATTGGTTATTATCCTTTATTCTTAAAGAAAACTAAAATGACAACACTGTGTTGGGGTCAAGGTACCATGTGTCCAACAAGCTTGAAATGCTCTATGACAGGGCAGGTCAAATAGTCCATGTGAATACTTGGGGTGATTTCTGTAAATCTGCACATCTAATATTTCTTTTGAGTTACTAAAATTCTGCTTTTTTCATAAACATAACACCTTTTCTACGAGGTCACGCCACACTGGGCAGTGTTGTGACAGTGTCTCCCATGTCATGCAATCAATTCCAAAGTCCTTAAGAGAGACCTTGAGAATGCCTTTTTATTACTTTTCTGACCTAGTGAGAGCTTATCTTGTGTGCATTCTCCATAAACAGTTTTCAAGGCAAGCATATGCTTGACATTCAAACAATGTGGCCAGCCCATTAGACTCTGCAGTAGAGTTTGAACAATTTAGAAAGGATCTGATCCTGTCAGGTAAATCTTCCTAAGACAATTCAAATGGAAACAATTCTGTTTCTTGCCATGGCATTGTATTTTACAGGCATACACAATAAGAAAAACACAGAGCTCTTAGATTTTCAGTTTGGTAGTCAGTCTGATTCTTCTTTTCTCACACATTTTCCTTCAGAGCCCCCCAAACACTGAACTAGCTCTGGCAATGAGTGCATCAACCTCATTATCAATGTGGATATCCCTGGAAAGTATACTCCCAACATAAGTAAACTTAAATACAATATTCAACACTTCTCCATTTGCTGTAACTGAAAGTTCCATGTATGGATTGATTATGTGATGCTGACTAATGGAGTACCTGTATTTTCTTGGTGTTATTAGGCCAAAATTAGCATAAGAAGCAGAGAACCGATTCATACTTTGTTTAGTCTCAGCTTCAGAGTGCACTTGATGAGGTATAGATTTGGGGTATCCAAATGAAATTGAAGTCTAGTGGCAGATTCGGGGTATAGGGAGTCAAATAGAGCTCCCCTGCAACCCTTTTGGATTGGGCGCAAGGATAGGAAGTTAAATGAGGTCTAGTAGCAGCGCAAGAGTCCCCTGTAAAGGAATTTACAGGCCTGAAGACCTAGATTGATACAAGAGGTTTATTATGGGGTTTGGAAGTAATAGTAAAGTCTAGTTAGTAAAAGATGAAGGTAGAGATAAGAGGGCACCAGAAACAGTGTTCCAGTGGGCAGAGATCCTTGGCCTGCCAGGTATACAGCTGGCATGTTTGGAATCTCTGCAAAGAGAGGACTTCAGCTTGCTTGGCTCTTTTATAATGAAGGATTTAGCTTAAAGGGGTCCATGGGTGAAGTCCCAAGTTGGCTCAGATCTCATGGGTGTTGGGAAGAGCCTGATCTCCTATTGGAATTCAAAGGGATGCTTTTGACCAGAATATGTGAATCAAAGGTCCTAGCTTCTTGAATTGATAATGCATCAGCTAGGAGGGGTTGGGAATCAGAAAGGAATAAATCAATCTGAAAGGACTAGTTTCTTAAAGGGACCACAACCCACATCACACTGAGTGCACAATCATCTGCAAACAAAAAATCATGTACCAACATTCTCTCCACTTTAATTCTGGCTTGTAACCTTTTCAAGTTAAAGAATTTACCATCATTGCGGTAGCTTGACCTCATGCTAAACATCATGCTAAAACTCATGGGAGCAAGTACACAGTCTTGTTTCACCCTTCTGATGACTAGGAAAATGTGAAAACATGGTCCATGATCTGAAACCCAGATAAGCATGCTGCTGTAAAATTGACATACTATATTGAGGAACTTTTCTGGGCAACCACATTTTGATATAATTTCCCATAAGCCCTTGTGGCTGACAGTATCAAAGGCCTTGTGAGATCTTGTTGTGTACAAGCCTCTGTTCTGCTCCTGGCATTTTTCCTGGAGTTACTGGGCAGCAAACACCACATCGACTGTTCCTCAACCTTTTCTGAAGTCACATTGGTTCTCAAGTAGAAGACCATCTTCCAGGAGAAGGATCAGTCCATTAAGAGGGCTCTAGCAAGAATCTTGCTGGCAGTGACTGATTGAGAGCATCCTACACCCCTGTCACAGATAGATTGTCACAGAACAATCTATTTCCTTTACTTTTACAGAGATGGACAGTAGTCCTTGAACTCCTAAGGGAGTTCTTGCCATATAAATGAAAAAAATTTCAGATAGCTTTTGAATGGGCAATACATCTCCACCTTGTAAATCTCAGCTGGAATAGAATCAGCACTAGGAGCTTCACCACACAAAAAGAAACTAATGGAATTCAAAACCCCTTCTTCAGTGGGAAATTTTTCTAGAGAGAGTTGACTTTAACTTAAGGTACCCACATACATATATACATGCATACATTGAATATATGCATAAACATGGGTATATAAAGGTAAATATGTGCCTATATGTGTGTGTGTATATATGTGTGTGTGTGTACATATATGTGTGTGTGTGTGTACATATATGTGTGTGTGTGTGTGTGTGTGTGTGTGTGTGTATATATATATATACATATATATATATATATATGCTATGGTCTGGTCTAGCTCCAGCAAAAGTCCTTGCCCCACGTTGGGCACCAATTGTAGCGAGCTGTCGTCTCCAGAAGCTGCCTGATCGCTCTCTGGGAAGAGATCTGCTGTGTCTACTCAAATCTCTCAGACAGATTCTTCTTCCTGTAGAGAACCGTTGTCTCCAGGCAGTTGCCGTTAACTCTTGTCCAGAGAAGTGACTTCCCTTCCTGCAGAGAGCCCCGTCAAGCCTGATGTAATGCAGAGACTTCTCCTATCTCTGGAGTGGTGTCCTCTTTTATCCTCCCAGAGAATGGGCGTGGGATAATGCAAGGGCTTCTGGGAAGAACCACTTCAACCAATGAGCTTGCTCCTTTTAGGATTCCTAAGGTGTAAACTCCCTTTACAGGTCTGAGCCAGAGAACTGTCAAGTCAACCTGAGTTCTCACCTTGTAATTGTCCAGACAACCTGAGTTCTCACCTAGTAATCCTAACATATATATATAATGTAAGATAGGAATAATATACAACTATATAAAATAATATGAAATTAATACTTGCTAATGTTTAATATGTCTTTTAGTTCTAAATACTATGACCTGATTTTAAAATTTCATTTCAGAGCACTTTGTTATCCTAAGACAATGTAAGATGAAAAAAAAGTATATACATATATGCATATACCAATATTTACATATACAAATGCCTAAACTCACATCTCTGTTGCTGTAGATCACTAATATCTTTTCAATAGCTAGATAATAGATGTGTATGCATAATATTTAAATATAGTTGTATACATATAAATCTATATATGCTAAGTAATTTCAAATTATATATTCCAATATATAAATATAGTAAGTATATATTCAAATATATTTCATTACATAGACATATATAATACACATATGTATATTATCTGTCATGTACATATTTATTATACACATCCGTGTGTATTATATGTGTATGCTTGCATACGTGTATTTTTTTTAAACTTTGCTTCATCTTAACATTATTTTAGAATCCCCAAATTCTCTGAAATGAAATTTTAAAATAGGTAATAGAATTTAGAGCTAAAAGCTCCCTTAGACATCAAAGAGCAATCTTTTTTTTTTTTTTTCTCTCCAGAAAACTAAGGACTAATTTTCAAGGGCATAAAAGTATAAAGCCAAGCTATATTCGAATCCAGGTTCTCCTGCTACTGCCATATATAGAGGCCTCTCCACAAGCCTACATCATAATGCCTTTAAAAAAAAAAAAAAGATTCTTTTTAGGGAAATGGCTATTAAGACCTGTGATTTTATGGTTAAAAGGAATTCCTTGGGCAAAACTCCTACTTGCAGATTGGCAATTTCTTTGTAACTTAAAAGTCTTTAAAAGAGTTTTCTAAAGGTAATGAAAGAATGCTTACTCCTCCACAGTTATCTACCTATTATCTGTCAGAATCAGCACTTGAATACAGGTCTTACCATTCCAAAGGTGGGGGCGGTCCCTTCTCTACAGCACCCCGGGATTATTCTCCTAACAATATAAATATGGAGATTGAGGGAGAAAAAATACACTTTGGACACACCCAAAGGTAAAGAAAAGTAAAAACAAATTAACAAACCTCTGTGTTGAGATTATATCTTATTTTAGCCCAGTACAAGACATTGCACATGGAAAGCTTTTAGTAAATAGTGAACTGAATTTTGTTAACCACTCCCTCCTCAAAAATCATATCAAAATCCTGACTAATATAATAGAAAAATGGGAGTGTTCACTGGGCCCTGGTTCTGCTTAAAGCAAATTTAAGAATTACATAAAGAATGAACCCAGGAAAAGAGCCATCACAAAGCACTCAGAGTAGGGCTCCTTCTTGTAACTTTTTAGAAGGAACCAAACCAATAAGCAAAGAAAAGCTGGAATCCCAAAGGATTACTCTTGACTCTTTGGAAAGAGATTCCTAACAATAATATATAAAAAATATATCAGTGATTAATATCCCTATTTGAAACTTACAAAGAACTTTATGTATATCATCTCATATGAATCCCACACAAACACTGGGAGGCAAGTACATCCCCCACTTAATAGGTGGGGCCAAATAATCTCTGCATGGTCCCACAGCTAGTATCTCATCATCCCAAGATTCAAACTTGAATAAAGAACCATTCTAATATCTTTCTTTTTTTAGTGTTCTTAAGCTAAGGTCATGGACTCATTTTTTCAAATAACATGATAATTATATTTAAATGTAACTGGTTTCTTTTGAAATTAATTGTATTTTATTTTATGTATTTATAAACATTTTTTTGAGAAGGGGCCCATAGGCTTCACCAGGTACTGGTGCCAAAGGTTCAGAACCCCTGCCCTGGACACTAACAAGCATCTTGCAAATAACTGATATGTGTTTATTGTATTATATCAAATTTATGTAGATCAGTAAAACAGATGATTTTAGGAATGATTTAGATTCTGCAAATTTTCCCCATATAGAGTACAAAAGAATATGCTGATGAATTCCCTATCCTCCTCAATGCTAGAGTTCCCCCTCCCTCAATTATTTTCAATTTCACCTGCATTTATTTTGTTTATACCAAGTTGTTTGCATATTGTCTCCCAGTGAGATTGTAAGCACTCTGAAAGTAGGAACTGTCTTTCTTTGTATGTATAAATGGTTACCAAGTGATTGAGTATATTTCAAATTTGATTTTTTTATTATTGGAAAAAGCTTAATCATTATTTCATATATACATGTATATGTGTGAGCATGTATATACATATATATGCATACGTACTTCCCACATACATCTTCCTCTCTCACTTTCTCCTACTTTCATATCAAAATCAAACCCTCTTTCTGTGAAGCCGCAGAACAAACTTGCAACTTTCTATCCACACACATACACTGTATCCCCATGTCTTTTCATTCATATCATACCAAGGAGGAATGTAACTAAAGAATGGAGGTAAAGTTCCATAGGACTACTTATTCCTTGTTGACAAAAAGGAATAAAGGGCCTTGTGGTCCAAATCTGTCAAAAAGTGAAAGATCATTTTCTTTTCTGGCTTAGTAAAAAAAAAAAAAAAGAAAAGAAAAAAGAATTAAAGAAGTTAAAATTAGAGGAAGTCTGAGGGAGGATTCAACCCAACCCCAGACTAGACACATAAAGAGACTGAACCCCAAAGAGTTTGACTGACACACCAATATCACACAGGAAGTCCCAGTCAGGACATGACTTGAAATTATTTTATTTCAAATTCAGGTCTACTCTCAAACCTCATCCTGAAAAGGAAATATCCCTGGATCCCTTTAGCTGGAAAAGCTTCTAGTACTACTTAGGGATGTACTATGTACCACTCACCTGAGGACCAGACTGGCTAAATCCAGAGAATTTCATCATTGGAAAGTTAGGCACCAAGATCTGATCTTTATTAAGTATTTGAGGCTCCCAGAGAAGGCAAGACAATTCTACTGAGGGATGGAAGCACTGCAATTTATATCAGTGAAGGATGTGCTAAGATTGGAGAAATTACAAATCCTTTCAGTATTTACAAGGATGAATGAGGATAAAATGTATTCAGTTTTGTGAGCAGGTAGATGACTCAGTGGTCAAGAATCAGGAAAACTTATCTCCCTGAATATAAATCCAGTCTCAGACACTTACTGCTGTGTGACTCTGGGCAAGTCACTTAACCCTCACTTAAGCCTCAATTTCCTTTTCTGTAAAATGAGCCAGAGAAGGAAATGGCCAACCAGTCCAGCATCTCTGGCAAGAACCCCAAGTGGGTTGATGAAAAGCCAGAAGTAACTGAAAACAGACTAAACAACAGCAAAGGATGGAGTAGGTCATATTTTAGATAGGATAAAAGAATGTCCTGGTGTTCTGTGTCCTGGTCAATACGACTTTTGAAAGAACTATATAGCATTTCCTAGAAATCAGAGAGTTTAGACTTTGAAGAGACCTTTGAGATCAAAAAATATAATTTGCTCATTTTATAAATGAATGAAGTGAGGCTCAGAGGTTTGTCTAAATTCACAGAGATAACAAAAATCAGAGTCAGGCTTCTAATCCAATTTAGGCCCCCACTCCACGACCTGTTCTTATAGACCAATTCCTTTCTTTTTCTTTTCTTTGCAATGTATTTATTTCTTTGTAGCAGGTATTACACTTATACAGAATCCTCAAGGAAAAGTCATTCAGATATTGATATTGATTAAATACCACATTATAATCTCTTTCAAGGTAATTCAAACTAACTTTCCTCAAGGCCTGAGGGAGTAGGAGTTAATCAATTTCTAGTTTTCACTCTTAAAAAAATTTTCCAATCAAAAGCCGAATAAGTCTAAATATCAGTTACAGCAATATAGAATTAGTTCAGGTTATGACAGCATTTCAGAATACCAGCACATAGTCACAAATTAGAAATAGAATCATTAACACTTTCCATGACCCATAAAGCAACCAGCCTCCTACTACCTGTATTATTCTGGAATTTCTAATTGAGAATATGAGACAGAAAAAAATGTCTTATTAAATAATCACTACTTAAGACATCCAATTACTATCACATTCTCTCCCTCCTCTGCCTCCTCCATCAGAAAGCCTTTCTGTAATATGCCACAGAACAAAATGTCAGGAAGGGGTGTGGGGAAGAGGGGGCTAACAACACTAACTAATTATTGAAGGGACCAATAGCAGTTGGGTACAATACATACACGTTTCTTTGCCAGCTAAACTGTCAGCAATATAAGTAAACATAGTAAGAATTGAGAGAAATAGCATTTACTTATCTTACCCATTTAAGGAATTAACTTTTACAGGACCTTAAATTAAATAGGATCCTACTAATTTGAAAGGTAAGTCAACAAATATTTATTAAGCATCTACTATTGTGTAAGGAACTGTGCTAAACTACAAAAAAAAAAAAAAAAAAAAAAAAAAAAAAACCAGCCCTCAATAGCAAATAACTCAAGAGTTTAATGGGGAAGACTACAAACAAGAAATAGTTAGGATGAATTGGACATAGTCCACAAAGATCATTAAGGGGATGGTGAAAGGCTTTGTGTAGATGGCGATATTTTAACTGGAACTTGAAGGAAATCAGGGAATGTTGTTGTTGTTTAGTAGTTTTCAGTCCCATCCCATTAAGGGTTTGCCATTCTTTTACTAGACAGATGAGGAAACTGAGACAGTTTAAGTGACTTGCCCAAGGTCACACAGATGAGCAAAATTTCAAGACAGGAGGGCAGCCTTTGAAGATGGAGTGTTCAAGAAATAGCCTCGGGACCACTCACTTTGATGAGGTTTGGTGCAGTACAGAGAGTTGTGGAAACCTCTTCTGGTTGGCACAGGTCCAATGTGAAAGAATTCATAAACCCGAAAAGTTAAGACTGGCAAAAAGATGTTTATTGGCACTGAGAAGTCACCTTTTGCTAGGAGGCTGACTTCCTAAGTGACAAGGTCCTAACAGTTACAGTAGTCAGAAATAAGGTGATGGGGACCTACACCATAGTCATGGTCATGTCAGAGGAAGGATAGGGTAACAAAAAAATGTGAAAATAAAAGAATTAAGGAAAATGACTATGTGACTAGTGATTTTAAAGCAAATCCTTTCAAAAGGACTACAACAAGAAGCGACATTTCCAAAATGTTATTTATTATATTTAAATTGGATTTATACCATAAATGCAAGGTTAGTTCAATGTTAGGACTATTTTTAATATGATAAAATTTAAAGCAAACATTATAATAGAGAAACACAATGCTTTTTGAATAACAGAAGGAATAAAACTAGCAAGACCTTTTTTCTTATTATTTGATACAGTTCTAGAAATGCTAGCGGTAGTAATAAGATAAGAGAAATAAAGGCATGAACATTTACAAAAAAGAAACAAAATTATCCCTATGTGAATAGATATGATCGTTTACTTAGAAAATTTCAGAGAATCAGCAAAGAAAATAACTGACAAAATTGATGGTTTCTGTAAAGTAGTGGGATATAAAATAACTCTACAAAACTAACTGTCTATAAAACAAAAACAAAATCCAGTAATTGAGTGAAGAAAGGAAAATCCCAGACAAGATTGTCAGAGAAGATATAAAAAAATCTGAGTTCTGTTAAAACATTCTCAAATTTTAAATAAATAAAATTTATAAAATTCTATTTAAATTTTAAAAAATAATTAAATAATTAGGAAAATTCACAGCTTATGTTTGGGCTCTGCTTACATAATTAAAATAATATTATCTAGATTTATTCATAGACTTACTACTATATTAAATATATTAACAAGGAGTGACATTATAAAATAAAATTAGATATGTAGACATGCATATCCATATACATGTGTGTAATGCACACATATGTGTGTAATTTTCTAATTAATATAAATATTACAATATATCTTTTGGGGTGTTTCAATCCCCAAAGAGAAAAATAACTATCCATGCATTGTAGAGGTTGAAGACAATGGTATGGAATGTAGTGAGTTGGAGTTAATGTCATTAGTTGCAAAGATTTCAACAAGTCTGGAATACTCTTAGAAACAGTTAATGTGATAGTAGGTTTTACTGAATTTTACCTTTTTCTCTTTAGATCTTTATTTCAAGGGAAGGTTGGCTGGAGAGGGCAGTAGAAGTTGAGTGGCCTTATAAAAATCCATTTTGCTACCAGGAGAGGAAAAAAATATTAATAATGGTCTCATTCTCCACCCAAATAAATCTGGGGGTTCTTTGGAGCAAACAAATAAAAAGATAGAGCTCAATTCAATCATTTTAGCAGCTACTGCTATTCTATTTTTACCAAATTGTGTGAAGCATTTTCACTTTCCTATGAATCAATTTGTCAAACATTTATTTGTTATGAGCCAACTAATATCTGACATGTCCTAGTCACTGTGATTATAAAGAAGGGATAAAAATTGAAAAGAATATGCAAAATAAATCCTATATCATCAATACAAATTAAATTCATGGCAGTTAAAAATAATAATACATGTGCCAAAAGGCTGCCTGTTATTGTTCATCCTCCATTTTCCAGGAGTAACAATGACTTAAACTGAAAAGCTAATGGAAGTGAGCCATTCTGCAGCAGAGGGGAGAGGGGTTGGATGATGTCCCTTTATTAATAGCTTTACACAGCCCTTTTTGTAGTGGCCAGAAACTGGAAACTATGTGGATGCCCATCAAATGGAGAATGGATGAATAAATTGTGGTATATGAATATTATGGAATATTATTGTTCTGTAAGAAATGACCAGCAGGATGATTTCAGAAAGGCCTGGAGAGACTTACATCAACTGATGCTGAGTGAAATGAGCAGGACCAGGAGATCATTATATACTTCAACAACAATACTGTATGATGATCAATTCTGATGGATATGGCTCTTCAACAATGAGATGAATCAAATCAGTTCCATTTATTCAATAATGAAGAGAACCAGCTACACCCCAGAAAAAGAACTCTGGGAAATGAGTGTGAACCACTACATAGCATTTTCAATCCCTCTGTTTTTGTCCGCCTGCATTTTTTATTTCCTTCACAGGTTAATTGTACATTATTTCAAAGTCCAATTCTTCTTTTGCAGCAAAATAACTGTACGGACATGTATACATATATTGTATTTAACATATACTTTAACATATTTAACATGTATTGGTCAACCTGCCATCTGGGGGAGAGGGTGGGGGGAAGGAGGGGAAAAATTGGAACAAAAGGTTTGGCAATTGTCAATGCTGAAAAATTATCTATGCATATATCTTGTAAATAAAAATCTATAATAATAATAAAAAAGTAAACAGTCTTACATGCCTAGATTCTGAAAGATAATCTCCCTGATTTACACACCTACTATTGTATATATGAACTTTAAAGACAGGTCTTTCATTTCATAAATCAATGTGAATTCACAGCTATTGCTACCATTATTCTGATTTATCCCGCCCACCCCAACTCCCACACAGAAAATTAAAGAAAATCTCTGAGCCATGATACATTTTTATATTTTGTTGAATAAGTGATATTTGGCCAGTTATTCATGTACATTCCTAGAGCTCTATATCTGAAAGCTGCTAACATTAGCAAGTCAGCTATCTGTTATTTGGGGGATTTGTTTTTTCTTAATTTCTGCCTTGTGATCCCCATCCACAATTTGGAAATTCAAGGTATAGAAAAATCCCTTCTCACTATCCTGCCATCCTTAAGTAGGTCAGTAATGTGTCCATAGAATAAAGTCTTGGAAAATTTTCCAGGTTGCCAAGAAATGGTAAGTTGGCTGAAGTCTCACAGCTAGTATATGCCAGAGACAGGCAGCTCTTCCTGACTTCAAGGTTAGCTTCTTTATTCCTAGAGGACATCAGTGCATTTCATTACTTTCTATTCCATTTGTGCTGTAAAACTCAAATATAAACCCATCCTTGCTGGTCACATTGACTCAGAAAACCACAGATTGATAACATATATTTATTGTATTTTTCCTCACTTTGTTAAAAATTACCCAATTACAATCGAGTTGGAATCTCATTTGGGACTTTGACACCTCTATTAGTTTACAGTCAGGAATAACTGAAATATACAGATAACTCTCAAATCTTAAAAAATATATATACATATATTTCTTACCTTTCTCCTGATGAAATTGTTCCTCATAGCAAGTAGGACCCTAAGCCATCCATAGATTTAGAGTTGCAAAAGACCTTTGAGACTACTGAATTCTACCCCTTAGGGAAACTGAGGCACTAAAAAGTTAAGTGGATTTTAAGGTCACACAGCTAATTTAGTATCTGAGGCAAAATTTGATTCCAAGTCTTTAATCCATTAAATTATGCTACTTCTCTATAAGAGAAAGAGCATTAATATTGACTGTTCTAATTGAATGGTTAAATATGAATGCACATATGTCTGTGTGCCACTGAGCAGCCAAAATGTGTGGCACATTCTTTCAACGAACCTAGCAGTTCTGATAAGCAAGAAAATATTATTATGAAGATTATATACCCTTTCAAAAGTTTTAAAACTCAAAGGAAAACCAGGAGAATTTCTTCAACCTTTCTAATAAATGAATTCTAATTTTTTTCAAAAACCTTGTAGGAAAGAAAAGAAATGGTTTTAAAAAATATACTTCTTATTGACCTTGTGGGGCATTCTTCTGGCATCTAAAGCACAAAGATACTCTTAAGTATATTTTTTACCTCTGAATTTTGATGAGATTATAAACCACTCAAGCTTCACCCTTGTGGTTAATATATCATCAAAATCTATTTTCAGTCATTTGTGGACAGTCTTGTAATAACTCCCAATTACTACAATAGACACTCTTTTCTCTCAAGCTCATTTTTCAAACCAAATGCTCCATTTATTTAGAAAGACTTTACCCTAAGTAAGATTCATTTTGAAATCTTTTTTATGCAAAATTTTTCACAATGTACAAACGGAGAATTTCAAATAGAAGTCACAATACTCCACTTTAAAATCTACTTCATTCAAATAAAAGGGCTAGACTGACACTCTATCTCACATAGATTTCCAAAAATAGTCAGATAGATCAAAAAAGTAGTATCACAATTAAAATAACTGTGAGGATTTTCTTCATACTCAGCAGAGCTGACAAAAGACAGAGAGAGGCAATGTGGAGAGGATGCAAAAAGACAAGTACCCTGATTGGTAGAGCTATGAATTAATCCAACAATTCTAAGAATATTTAGAATTTTGCTTTAAAAATACTTTCTGAACCAGACCTTGTACTGTTGGAAATGTACTCCAACCACATAGTCTCAAATCAGGCACCTCTCTGTCCCTCAGTTTCTTCATCAATAAAAGGAGATCTTACTGTATGACCTTTAACATCCCTATCAGTCCTAAATCTGTGATTCTATTAAAGACAAATAAAAGTACCACAAATATAAAAATATTTATAGTAGCAGTATATATAGATGCAAAGAACAGGAAACATAGCTGGTGTCTATCAGTTGGGGAATGGCTACTCAAACCATGGTATGTGAATCTAATGGAATATTAGTGGGCTAAAAGAAATGGCAATTATGAGGAATGGAGAGAAACATGGGAAGCATTCTGTGAGCTTATATATAATGAAGTAAAATCTGGACAGCAATATAATGACTACAAAAAATGCAAATCAAAAGACTAATAAAAAAAAAATCAAAGAAAAAAATGAAGAAATGTACTTCTCTCCTTTCATTGGAAAGGCAAAGGAATATGGAGACTAGAGTAAGAAGATTCAAGAGCATAATATATACAATAGTATTAAAAAAAAAAAACCCAAACACTAAAAAACTACCAGATGCTAATTAATTTAGTCAATCAGCACACATTTATTAATTAACTGCTATGTGCTAAGAAAACTATTAAGTACTAAAGATTCAAAGAAAGTCTTTAGCTCTCTAAAGGTCATAATAATAATCAATCTTGAGGTTTCAAAAAACCTGTGATAAGACATTCAACCCTCCCCTTTCTTATGGTCCAGGGTCATACAGCTAGCAAGATTTGAGTGCTCTGTACACTATGCTATCTAGCTGCCCCATAGAAGAGTAAAGAATTATGGAAAAACAATAATGCATATAAGCTGTTAGCTAAAGTTATGTGTCTCTGAGTTTTGCTTAACCCAGTTATCCTTGTTAATAAGGATAGTTGTTTTAGAGTTAAGAACATAATAAAATGGTTGGTATAAAAAATAAAAGACAAAAAAAAGGTATTAGGATTCTTACAAGGTGCTAAGTTACTGGAATGAAAAGAGACAATAATTAACTAATTTATCATAGTTCAGTATGATTGATCTGACCTTACAAGATGTTACAGGCCAGAACTTGAAACAAGGTACTGAGTAGAATTGAGGAAACAATGGTTAAATCTAATTTAGCATTGATTTAATCCTACAACAAATAATGGTTTCTCCATGATATAATGATTGGTATATACTCAGTGTGGGACATATAAGTGAGAAGCTCAGAACTTCCGGAGAACTTCAAGGAAGCTCAAGGAGATTCAGAGTCAAGATTCATTCCCACTTACACATTTGTGTTGGCTGGAGACGTTTGGACAAGAGCTCTCAGGAACCAAGGAGAGAGGAAGGCCTCCAGAAAACTGTCTGAGCCCCAAAAGAAGTAGATAAGATTTTGGAAGAGACAATAAAGGATTTAGACTTTAACTCCTGGCTGCATTTGGGATTATTGAATTGAACAGAAACTAAGGCTGCTCCCAGAAGCTCCCCGAAGAAACCTGCTCACAGAGAACGATTACAATCTAGAGGACACTACAATTAAATATTCCAAAAATGTTTATTATGAGAAACAAATCCAGACCATTATCTATGAGAACTGGTTGGAAAACATGGGAATGTTTAACATGGGAAAAGCAAGATTCACTGGCAACATTTAAGATGGTGCTCCCTCAGAACTGGAAGAGCTGCTACTTTGAAGAGAAATTAGATTTACTCTGATTAGCCCCAAAGGGTGGAACCAGAAGCAAAGAGTCAAAGCTACAAAGAAGAAATTTTAGGTGGACATAAAACAAAAACAAAACTTCTTAGCAATAAAAGTTGTTCAAAGGAGGAAGAAAAAAGATGCCCCAAGAAGTGGGTTTCAACTCACTGGAAATCTCATTTTCAAGGAAAACATGCTTTTTTTTCAAGCAGAAGCTGAATGACCATGTCATGAAGACACCAGTTGAATTAAAAGACTACTAATGACCCTTTAAACTCTAAACTTTGGTGACTTAGTAATTCCAGAAATGATGCATATGTACATGTACACAAATACAATCTCTAACCTAAAGAACTAGAACTAAAACAGGATGAAATATTCCTCATACAAATGTTAATGGGATTTCATTTACATTAAATAGCAAGTGACTATAAAAATAACACCTGTTTCTCATGCATTTGTTAAGCAATTTTTTTTTTCCTTTTACAGTAAAACTCCATTTGAAGCTTCTTTTCCCTAGGATATCTTTCCAATGAACTCATAATTTTAACCCATCTGTCCTCTTTGCATAGCATTTCTAGTAATCCATTTATACATATATCACGCAGAGTTGTGGTACTTGAAAGGGGTGAGGCAGAAGGATATTAGTGTGTTAGAACCCAAAAACCTGAAATGGCTTTAGAAAAAATTTTATTAGGTTATTGAGAGTGCTAGGACTGGCAGCAGGAAAACTCATTTTCTGAATTCAAATTTGGCCTCAGACACTTACAAGCTGTGTGACTCTGGGCAAGTCATTGAACTCTATTTACCTTACTTTATTCATTTGTAAAATGAGCTGGAGAAGGAAATTGCAAACAGCTCCAATATCTTTGCCATGAAAGCCCCAAATGGGATCTTGAAGAGGAAAACATGACTGAACCAGAAGAATATAAGTAAAAGAGTGATGACTCTTGAGGGATGTATCATTGAAAGGAGAGATATTGAACAGAAACATAGAATAGATAGCAGGTTTAGTGAGGGTTTTCCATTTAAATATGAAGAGTTTCAAACTGTTTATTGAATGATAGGATAGAACCATTGGAGAGGGAATAGACTGATAATGCAAGAAAGAAGAGGAATCATTAACAAAATCAGATCCCAAAGGAGATGGAAGAAAAAGAAACAAGAATACAGTTACATTTTGGAAGAAGGACTCATTTTATTCAAGCAGAAAATATGCTTCTCAAAGGAAGAGACAATTGTTTCTCTATTTGTATTTACCAGAGTCCAGACTAATCACTTAGGCATGGAAAACATTTTAAAAGTTTTGTTGAAATGAATTATGGTTTCATTCCCTAAGACAGAGAGGTGAAAACAAATTATAGGATCCTAGATTTATAGCTGGAAGTCTCCAAAGCTCCTTTTTCTTCCTCTTTTGCAGATGAGGTTCTGTGAGGGGTACCTCCAAGGATGGCTCCTTTGACTATTACACACAAGGTCTAGTAAGGTAACTGACATGTAGGAGGAAACCCCTAATATTTTTTTAAATCAAGTTTCTACCTTTCCCCTGATAAAGCTGTTACCCATAGAATCTAAAGATCATAGGAGCACAGATTTAGAGCAGCAAAAAAAAAAAAAAAGTCTTGGAAGGCATTGAATCTGACACTTCATTTTACAAATTAACAAATATGGAGACTGAGGTAAAGACATTGGCAGGGTCACAAAGCTAAAAAGTATCTAAGGCTGGATTTGAACCCAAGCCAGGACATTAGGGTCCTGCCTCTAAGACCAATATTCTTCCTACTACACCACACTATTGTCCATTGGACTATCTAAATGCCCTCTCTTAAATCCAACTCATTTGCATGTCATGTCATGTCATCACCATCTTGATGTCCTGCTCCTCTTTGAGAAGGAAGGACAAACAATAACAATAATGAACATATTTAATAGTCATCTTCATCATAATAGTATTTATAAAACATTTGAAAATTCATAAAGTCAGGGCAGCTAGGTGGCGCAGTGGATAGAGCACCAGCCTTGAATTCAGGAGGACCCGAGTTCAAATCTGATCTCAGACACTTAACACTTCCTAGCTGTGTGACCCTGGGCAAGTCACTTAACCCCAGCCTCGGGGAAAAAAAAAATTCATAAAGTCCTTTATAACCACTACTGCATTTTATCCACACCACAACCCAGAAAACATAAGTACTATTACTACTTTTATTTTTTCCTATTTTACAAATGAAAAAATGAGGCAGGAAATAGTTAAAAGATTTGCTTAGGATCACATAATTAATTACCTGAGGCTACATTTGATTTAATATCTTCCTGACAAGGGCCAGTTCTCTATCAATAAACATCATCTAGCTTCCACTTGTACTATAATGTCAAATCATATGAAATGTTGACTATTATTATTATTAACTATTCTAGCCATATAGTATACATGTGTATAACTATATATTATGCATATGCTTTATGACATGTATATGTATGCATGACATATTTATAGGATTAGTATGTTTGATTATAAATATTCATATGACATACATGCATACACGTGTATATATACACATACTTTTAAAAAGCTAAAAGAAGGGTGGTATGAGTCACAGGGTAGGCATGAACTCTTAATGGGAAAGATAAAATCAACAGAATCCTTTGTTCATAGCTAATATATACATCAACAAAATGACATGAAATTCCTGTCACTGTGCATGTCAAACATTCCAGGAAGCCATTCTGTAATCTACCGTTTTGAAAAACTACAATACAGAGAAAAAATTATAAAAGAACTTTTGTTGTTGTTCATTCATGTCTCACTCTGTGGTTTTTCTTGGCAAAGATACAGCAATGGTTTGCCATTTCCTTTTCAAGCTCATTTTACAAATGAGAAAACTGAGTCAAACAAGGGTAATTGATTTCCTCGGGGTTCTCACAGTTAGTGAGGGTCTGAAGTCAGATATGAATTCACAAGAATAAGTCTGTTTAGCATTCTATTGTGCTACCTAGACATATCATAAAACGGCTTAGCCCCTTCCATATGTAGCAGTACTTACCATTAGTCCTTTTTTTTTTTCTATAAAGTATTTCTGTGCATTTAAAAACTACCATTCTACGATCATTGTATTTCCTGTCTCCAATGATAAATTACAGAGTAAATCTGCATATGAACAAGACAGAATAAAATTTCTCATAATTACAAAATCAAAATTCAAGCTACAGATGATTAATTTGATCATAACCTTTAAGCAGTAAACCTAATAATGTGGGTTTTTTAAAAAGTGGTATCAAAAAAAGAAAAAATAGTTAATGTAAAGAAAATGGAATATAATTTTTAAAAATAAGGATATGAAACAGAGCTGAAAATGATCATGTTATTTCATGCCTTTCATACTATGTTCTTGTAAAAAAGTGTGTTATGTCTATAATGGCACTAAAAACAAATCCTGTCTGTTTCAAACAGACTCTGTGACTGTGATCCTCAGTTTATACTTTCTAATAGATATGTCCCTATCATAAGAATCCTAATCCTAACCTCTCCCATGACCCAGATAAGACTCCATCTTATCAAGATAATTTTATAAATATGCATGAGTATATTGGATTTAACATATATTTTTACCATGTTGAACATATATTGATTACATGCCATCTAGGGGAAGGGGGAGGGGGGGAAATTGGAACACAAGGTTTTTCAAGGGCCAATGTTGAAAAATTATTCTTGCATATGTTTTGAAAATAAAAAAACTTTAATAATTTTTTTTTTTAAAGAGACTCCATCCTATCTCTAGAAAGCCTATAAAGAAAACAGTTCCAGGTAGGAAGAGAAAGCTATGAATATGAAATAAATAAATCTCAAGAGAAATTTCACCTTTCCTCTTTGTATCTCATGGATTCCTTCAGGAATCTAATGAAACTTACAAACTCCTTTTTTGGTTATCTCTTCTTAATGGACAAAATAAAATACATTGGATTACAAAGGAGATCAATTATACTGAAAAACAATTATAAAAATGTTTTTAAGTTCAAGGGCCCTATGTTAAGAACTTCTGCCCTTGAAGCATTCTAAAGGATGTCTTTAATGAATGGTAGGAAGAGTTCCAAGAGCTTTATGGGACTTGACTTTTTAGTTAGGTCCTAGATGACAGAAGTAACTCCAGATTTGATTGACACCCTTCTTCCATTTGTTAAGAAGCATCTAAATACTCAATAATTGCCCTTGTCAGCTACATGGAGGGTTATAAAGCAAAGTTAACAAACTATCAGCTTAGGTAAGTAAACTTGACTAATCACAGTGCCCTCAAAATTGATAAGGGGATGGAGAGAGGGTTCACAGTCCAGACCATTACCTTAAGTTTCCTCTCAAACTCTGTCCCTTTGAATCTCCCCAACAAAAACATTAAGATATAAGGGCAGGGATCCACTGTATATCCAAGCTACCATTGTCATCATGTGCCTATGGGACTGTCAGGCAAGAGAGCTGCATTCTTGCATGCCTGTAAGTAATAACCCACCTGCTTCATGACCCTCTGAACACTTCTCAATACCTCCTAATTGGTCCCTCTCAATACCACATAATTCACCATCTCACAGCCTGTTCCTTAGTGACTCATCTTTTTGATCTGTGGATTGTGCATGGACACAGTATTGTGAAGCAGGAATGATTCTTTCCCTCTTTCCTACCCATCTGTTATTAGTTCACAATTTTATGTGGTTGAAAAAAAATTTTAACTCTGAGTTAGAATTAAAGTGACTCACATACCTAGCTAATTGATGGAGGTGGCTGTCCTTTGTTCTGGAAGAGAACCAAAATGAGTCAAGGTACAATGTGTTTGACTATGGGTCATCAAATCAATACAAGTCTGAAATGTTCTACCGCAGGATGGGTAGAAATAGTTCAGATGAGCATCTAGAGTAGAGATGTCTCTGACTTTGCATATCTCATGTATCTTGTGAGCTAATTAAATTTTGCATTGCTCATAAGAACATAGCCTCTTCTCTGATGAGGGCTTGCCATGGTGGGCAGTCCTGGATCAGTGTCTTCCATGTTACACAATTAATTCCAAAGTTCTTCAGAGAGACCTTGAGTGTGTCCTTGTATTGCTTCTTCTGACCTCCATGTGAATTCCTATCTTGTGATTCCAATTCTCTCTCTCTCTCTCTCTCTTTTTTTTTTTTTCTTTTTCCTGAGGCTGGGGTTAAGTGACTTGCCCAGGGTCACACATCTGGGAAGTGTTAAGTGTCTGAGAACAGATTTGAACTCAGGTCCTCCTGAATTCAAGGCTGGTGCTCGATCCACTACACTGCCTAGCTGCCCCCTCCAATTCTCAAGATACAATCAGAGGTACAGCTTTTGGAGTCGCCAGAGTTCTTGGTTTGATAGCTATTCCATAAGGAGCTGTTTAGGTCATTCTGCTGTACATGTACATTAACATTCCCTGTGTTACCAGGCTGCAGAGGGAATGTATAATTTCCTGTTTCCAACATATTATACTATAAATAGTCTATAAAATGGAAGTCATTATCATGAGTTAGGAAAAATGGAAAGAAATTTGCAAACAGAAGCACACAGAATGAATTTTTTGTTAAGCCACCAGTGCATCCAATTTATTTACTCATATCCAGCAGTATTTAGATTTACATACTAATTGATAATTAGTGAAGCAATACTATCCTGTCTAACTCTATTTCTTTTGTATGATCTCAAAATAGTTTATGAGCTCTTTGAGGACAAGAACAGGGATCCTCTTGTTGATATTCCCCAACGATCTTATTATTAGTATCCCACAAAGAGCCTGGTACTAGATAAATAATTAGACTCATGAAACTTTTCATCAGCAGATTTTCTAATGATATATATATATAATTAAATACTAGAGGTATATACTCTAGGGGAGAGAAAGCCAAATTCAGAGAAAGAAAGAAATTCCATTTAAAATAACTGTAGACGATACAAAATATTTGGGGGTCTACTTGCTAACATAAACTAAGGAACTACATGAACACAATTACAAAACAGTTGTCATACTAATAAAATCATATCTTATTGTTGTATAAATATGTATACATATATTGAATTTAACATATTTAACATGTATTGGGGGGCAGCTAGGTGGCGTAGTGGTAGAGCACCAGCCTTGAATTCAGGAGGACCTGAGTTCAAACCTGGTCTCAGACACTTAGCACTTCCTAGCTGTGTGACCCTGGGCAAGTCACTTAACCCCAGCCTCAGGGGGAAAAAAAAAATAACATGTATTGGACTAACTGTCATCTAAGGGAGGGGGTGAAGGGAAGGAGGGAAAAAGTAAAACAGAAGGTTTTGCAAGGGTCAGTGTTGAAAAATTACCCATGCATATGTTTTGTAAATAAAAAGCTATAATAATAAAATAAAAAGATTCTCAAAAAAATCATATCTGAACTACTGGAAAAATAATCTGGTACTGGATAAGAAATACAGCAGTTGATCAGTACAATAGATCAAGTACACAATATACAGTCACTGATGACCACATTAATACAGCATTTGGTAAACGCAAAGATCCTAGCTTTGGGGACAAAAACTCACTATTTGACAAAAAAACATTCTCCGAAAACTAGAAAGCAGTTTGACAGAAATTAAGTATAAACCAATATCTAATACAATATAACAAAATAAGGTTAAAATGGATAAAAAAGTTAGACATAAAAAGTTAATGAGAGAAGTAGAAGTGAGTAGTATAAGTAAATAAGTAAATGAGAGAAGCATGCAATATTTTTCCTGTTAGATTTATAGATAAGAGTAAAAATTATGATCAAACAAGAAAGAGAGCAGTATGGGGAGGTAAAATGAAAATTCTGATGGCATTAAATTTAAAAGGTTTTGCACAAACAAAACAAAATTAGAAGGAAAGCAGAAAACTGGGGTAGGGAGAATTTTACAGCAAGTTTCTCTAATAAAGGTCTCACTTCTCAATATATAGAGAACTGACATTTGTGAAAATACAAGTCATTCCTGTATTGACAAATGATCAAGGAATATGAATAAGAAATTTTCAAATGAAAAAATAAAAGGTATATTCATGTGAAAACTTTAAATCATTATTATTAGAGAAATGCAAATTAAAACAATTGACCTACTATCCCATACCTATTCAGTAGATTAACATGACAGAAGAGGAAAATGACAAATGTAGGAGGGCATATGTGGGAAAATTGGGACACTAAAGTATGGTTCATGGAATTGTAAACTGACCCAACCTTTCTGAAGAGCTATTTGGAATAATGCCCAAAGGACTATAAAATTATGCAGCAATTTGCCCCAGCAAAATGCCACTAATGGTTATTTATACCAAAAAGATATTTTGATGGAAAAAGAATCAAATATACAAAAATATTTATAGCAGCTATTTCTGTGGTGGCAAAGAACTGGAAATTGAAAGAACACTTATCAATTGGGGAAAGGCTGAACAAATTGTGGCATATTAATGTGAAGGAATTTTATTGTGCTATAAGACATGATGAGTAGGATGCTTTCAGAAAAAAACTTGAGAAGACATATGAACTAATGCAAAGTGAAGTGAGCAGAACCAGAATATTGTGCACAATAACAGCAATATTGTACAGTGATCAAATGGGGAATCATTTATTTTCAGCAATACAAAGAAAATAAGATCTCTTCACCTCCAGAAAAAAGATTGAATCTGATTGAAGATACACTTTATTGTGTGGGTAGGTGGATGGGGGGAAGTTTTAGTTTGTATTTTCTATCACAACATAACTAATATAAAAATGTTTTGTATGGCAGTACATGTGTAACCTATATCAAATTGCTTGCTGCCTTAGCGAAGGGGATGGGAGGGAGGGATAAAAGAATCCAGAACTCAAAAAAAATTTTAAATGAATATTAAAAATTATTTTTACATGTAATTGGGGGGAAATAAAATATTTTTTAAAAAATTTAAAAAAAAAGAAATTCCCTGGCACTATATGCAAAAATCCAGAACCTTTGAGCAAAAAGCCATGAAGATTCTTGTATGAGAAAAAGAATGAAGGGGTTTTAATACCTGAATCTTGGATACAGTTTGCTCCCTTTCCTTGTTCTCAGCTACAAATGATTTGTGGACCTCCATTCTACTGAAACATTGTCTTCAAGCTTACCAATCAGTTCTTATCTATTTTTTTTTTCCCTTTCCAGTACTTTGACTTCTCTTCAGCTTTGGACAATGCTGACCATTTCCTCTTCAAATTTATCTCTTAAATTTTTTATTTCCTTTGTGTATATTTTATATATAGGATCAAACAGTAGCTTTGTAAAGTGTAAAGTACTTAGTACAGTGCCTGGAATATAATACGTGTTTAATAAATGCTTGTTCCCCTTCCTATATGTGTGTATATGTGAGCATATATATTGTCTCCTCCCCAAATAAAATATAAGCTGTACATTTCTGTTCTGTTAGAGCTTCCCTTCTTTGTCCTGAGTCTATTAGTGATGAGAATCTGTGTCTCTTGTGATCTCTGCTCTTTCCCAAAAGATGGGAGCACTGTGGAAGAAAAAATGGCTTCCATACTTCTGATAGCCAAGCCCTACAAGGAATTAGTAGCACACAAAAATGTGACTATGGAATTCACCCAGCAGGAGTGGGTACATTTGAACTCATCTCCAAAAAACAATTGTACAATGATGTCAGGCTGGGGAATTATAGTAACTTGGTCTCTTTGGACAGAAAAAAAAATTAACTGGAGAGAAACCTTATGAACAAATAAATGTGGAAAGGCCTTTCAGATAGAAAATCAAAGATTTCATACTGGAAAAAAATCTTATAAATGCAGTGAAGGTAGAAAGACCTTTGGGAAAAATCTAAATCTTACTGCACTTAGTATATAATAGAAATCTTATGCATGTAGGAAGAATTTCTACTACAACTCAGTATTTATTCAATATCAAAAAAATCCTACTGGAGAGAAATCATAAAAATATAATGAATGTGGAAAAGCCTTCAGGAGGAAGGAATATCTTTTTTTTTTTTTTTAATTTTTTATTTTATTTTATAATTATAACATTTTTTGACAGTACATATGCATGGGTAATTTTTTACAACATTATCCCTTGCACTTACTTCTATTCAGATTTTTTCCCTTCCTCCCCCAACCCCCTCCCCCAGATGGCAAGCAGTCTTATATATGTTAAATATATTACAGTATAATTTAGATACAATATATGTGTGTAGAACCGAATTTTTTTGTTGCACATGAAGAATTGGATTCAGAAGGTAAAAATAACAGTTTACATTCATTTCCCAGTGTTCCTTTTCTGGATGTAGCTGGTTCTGTCCATCATTAATCAATTGGAATTGGATTAGCTCTTCTCTATGTTGAAGAAATCCACTTCCATCAGCATACATCCTCGTACAGTATCATTGTTGAAGTGTATAATGATCTTCTGGTTCTGCTTGTTTCACTCAGCATCAGTTGATGTAAGTCTCTCCAAGCCTCTCTGTATTTCTCCTGTTGGTCATTTCTTATAGAACAATAATATTCCATAACATTCATATACCATAGTTTACCCAACCATTCTCCAATTGATGGACATCCATTCATAGGAAGGAATATCTTAATATTCATCAGAATATTCATATTGGAGAGATTAGATAAGAACTGATTGGTAACCTAGAAGAGAATGTTTCAGTAGAATGGAGGCCCATAAATCATTTGTAGCTGAGAATAAGGAAAGAGAGCAAAAAGTATCCAAGAATATAATGAATGTGGGAATACCTTCAGTTAGAGGTCACTACTTTATAGGCATGTAAGAATTCATACTGGTGGAAGATCTTAGAATGTGGTAAATATGGAAATACCTTTAGTACAAAGGTACAGGTTTGGGGGCATCAAATAACTTAAAATGGAAAATAATCCTTATGAATTTAGTGAATGTGGGAAAGCCTTCAGAATAAAGAGACATTTTTTTGTGTATCAATGAATTCATAATGAGGAGAAATCTTATCAATATAATGAATGTGGGAAGGTCTTCAGGAAGAAAACACCACCTATTGTGTTTCAGAGAGTACATATTGGAGAGAAACCTTACAAATGTAGTGAAAGTGGGAAAGTCTTTAGGAAGAAGGCACTTCTTACTGTACATCAAAGAGTCCAGACTGGAGAGAAACCCTATTAATGTAAGGAGTGTGAAAAGGCTTTCAAGTGCAGCTCAGGACTTATTTGACATCAGAGAAATCAGAATGGTAAGAAACCTTTTGAATGTACTGTTTATGGGAAGGACTTCTCAAGAAGGTCAATTCTTACTGTGCATCAGAGAACTGATACTAGAGAAAAGGCATTTGAATGTAATGTATTTGGAAAGATCTTCTGTCTGAGTTCAAAACTTATTCAACATCAGAGAATACATACGAAAGAGAACTTTAAAGGATATAATAAATGTAGAGGCTTTCAAGAAGAAGACACAAGTTATTGGAGAGACTTTTAGGAATGGAAGTAGTATGAGGAGGCCTATTACAACTCAGAACTTATTCAATATCAAAGACTTCATACTGGAGAGATAAATGTAATGTATATAAGAAAGTCTTCTCTCAGAACTCTAAATTTAGTCAGGAGCAGGAAATTTGTACTGAAGTGAAACATTATGAATATGATGTTTGTGTAATCTATGTCCCTTTACAATTGAGATACAATTTACTGAGCAAATTTTATGAATAGTGTGTGTGTGTGTGTGTGTGTAGGAAGGTCTTCTATAGAGAATCAGAACTTAGAATTCATTATTGCAAAAAAAAACTTTATGAATGTAATCTATACAAGCAAGCTTTCTTCCTGAGGACAGTATTTAGTAGAAATCAGAGAATTCACATTGGAGAAAAACTTGATGGATGGATTAATATGGGAAGCCTTTCAAACAAACAAGAGGCAGCTCTTACTCAGTAGCAGAGAATTCCTCCTAGAGAAAAAAGGCTTTCAAACTGAGGACATAGGGTACAGCCAAGATTATATTGCCAGCATTTTTACCTTACTCTCCCAAGACACCTACTCTACAACTTAAAAAACCCACCAAACCAAATTCAGAGTGGAAAAATCAAGAATAAATCATAGTGAGTTGTTTAATGTTAAAGTCCCTTTAACATTTACTTTTTAAAATGTTGAGTTCCAAATTCCCTCCCCTTACTCCCTATTCCTTGACAAGGCAAACAATTTGAAGGGGATTATACAGTTGTACTTACTCAGAATATTTCTATTTTAGCCTTGGTGCAGAAGAAAACATAAACCATATATATAATAAAGAAATTTTAAAAATAAAAAAAATATTAGCTTTTTCAAAGTAGGGACTTTTTATCGTTTTATATCTCCAGCATCTACCATAGTAATTAGTATATAGTAAGCCTGTAATTGATTGATAAATTTGGGGACCCATAATTTCTTTGGCATAGTGGACTGGATATTAAATCTAACTAATCTTGAATTATTTAATAAACAGTTCTTCCACTTCAACAAATAAAAGTTGTTTGGTTTTAAGGTTGTTGGGTTTTTTTTGCATTTTCATTTCTTTTGGTCTCCCAAAGGAACACAGAAAGGAGTTTTTTTTCAGGTGTAACAAATGATTTTTTACAATGGAGTCTTTTTTTCTTTTTTTAAATTAAAGAAGAGAAGCTTTCTTTGTGTACACAAAGAGCTAGTAAAAGCATGGATACAAAGACTAAAGTTGAAAATGAATAGTGAATTTTAAAGAAAAAAGATAATCTGAATGAAAAGGAGGGTGGGATAGTGAAAGGAATATATGGCCAAAGGCAATGGACCTTTTTGGAATCTGGTTGGAGGGATTCTTATCTCATGTTGTGTGTTGAATGCCCTTTGGCAATTTGGTGGTCTATGGACCCCTTCTTAGAATAATCCTTATTGCTGGCATTCAGAAATAAAGGAAATATTACAGTTTAGTTAAATGTGGAAATAAAGATATCATTGTTGATGTATTCAAGTCAATGGATACTCCCAGAAATTTATCAACTCACCTCTTAGAGGTGGAGGAGAGGAGGTCTGTGAAACATGGGCTAAAAACTACTGGTGTAAAATGACTAAGAAAGAGGTGATCTGACCACAAAACTAAGCACAATATTAAGTCCTTTACCATTTCTAAAATTCTGCATTATTAATTTTTATAAATAGAACTGTCTCTATCCCCCTCTCCCATACACATACACACTTTAAACAATTAGCAGTGACTTAATGTGTTTGTTTCATGCACCAACTCTTCCATTTAGCCTTGTCTTGAATTACCAGTGGGAATGGGGAGGCACTTGGGGACAGTTCCTATTTTTAAAGTCCCCGCCTCCACCATCACCACCTTGTGGGTAATGGTCACCAAGACTGGACAGGCTCCATTATTTCCAGTGTCTGCAGCGTTTCCCTTGCAAGGCTCCTTTTGGGTACAGGTAGGAGGCATAATGCTGTTAGGGTTTGTTTCCTGATTTGTGTTGGCAACAATCCCTAGAATTGCTTAATTTCAGAAACTGAATGGAGGAAGTCCTACACAGACTTCTTCACGTCAGAACATTCAGATCTGATGGGAGAAGGGAAATGTTTTTATCTTTGGCACATTTCTGGGCAGAGCAAGCAAAGGAAGCACAAAAAGTAGAGCAAAATCAGAAGTGGACAAAAACAAAATTAAAATTCCACATGTTCTTTTGAATTAGTATTTGGTAACCCAGAAACTTCAACTATAGAAATTTAAGGTGCAGTGGAAAGAGTACCATCCCAGGAGACCAAAAAATCCTTCCCCCTGCAAAGAGCATTACTGTGGGGCTTTTCAGAAAGAGCATAACTTAACAACTTCAGTTTCCTCATCAATGAGATGAGTGAATTAGACAAAATGACTCTAGGGGCTGCTTCCATATCTAAATCTTTCATAGCAAGAATTAAAAAAAAAAAAAAATAGTGGTTGTGACTTGTTCTAATACCATTCTAACATCTCTCTCTTTCAAAGGATGCATGTATACTGAATTCTCAACTGACATTCTTCATCTTCAGGGTCACTAGAAACATGAACTTATTGCCCTCACTTTAAGGTAAGAATATAAGAGAGAACTCTTGACTTTCCCCCATTCTTTGGAGAATAGAATACTTCTTCCTTTTGAGATCAAAGGTCCAAAACAGATAAACTCTTCAGCTACAAATAATGGAAATGCCAGAGTTTACTAAGAACAAAGTTCAGTTTTTCTCATCCCTTTCAAGTCCAATAATCTGATCTTTCTTTCTATGCTTCAATATAGTACTCACAATTTGAGAAATTAAAGATCCTACTATAAACAAATGATGCTTCAATTCCAGATCTGAAATTGTGTGTGAATATAAAAACATATATACATATGCATACATGTATATATACATTATATAATACATTGTACATGCATTTACATATATACATATCTATATATATGTTTTATATTTGTATACAGTATTATGTATAGCATGGTGACTTTTCTTAATTAACCTTAATTTTTTTTTTTGTTCTGAACTCAAAGGTAACCCAATAAAATAAGTAAACAAAGAACTGGAAAAAAGGAAAACATTTCATGTTTTCCTTATGTATAGTTTATTTTTCCTTTCAAGAATATAAGCCATTCACTTTCTATCACAAATAGATAACTTTGAAAACTGATGTGCTTCTCTCCTTCTGCTCTCTTCACTAGCCCTTTTTTCTTTCTTTTCTTTTTTTTTTCTTTTTTATTTTTTTCCCAAATATTTTATTAATTTTATAATTACAACAATTTTTTTGACAGTAAATATGCATGGGTAATTTTTTGCAACATTATCCCTTGCACTCCCCTATGAATGAGATGAGGTGAGATCTTTCAAGACAGTTGTGAAAATCGAGTAAGGCTTCATCTACTTCAGAGTTTGAGTAGGCCTGAAGAACTCTAAACATGGAGTCAAGGGCATAATTGCGTTCCCCTCCCATGATATCATCTCCCTATTTCAGCCAAATATGGGCAACTATGTACTTATTGGTCAAGTTCAATTTCATGGGCAGATCTCCGTTTAGAATGTAAGACTCTCAGCCAATGAGGATGAGGGTCAGTGGTGGGAGGGGGTGTTTTGCATTAGGGATTAAAGGGGCTGTCCTGCCCACAGGAGGCACTTCCTCTCTTCCCATGGTCTGCTCAAAGGGTGGGAAGCCCTTCTCACAAGAATGTACAATAAACTTTGCTTTTCTCTAGAGCTCTCTCCAGCTTTTTTATTAAATGGTGACCCCTCACCATTTCCGTACCACACACCTATGTTCCAAATTTTCCCCTCCTTCCCTCTACTCCCTCCCCTAGATGCTAGGCATTCCCATACATGTTAAATATGTTATAGTATATACCAGATACAATATATGTGTGCAGAACCAAATTTCTTGTTGCACAGGAAGAATTGAATTCATAAGGTTAAAATAACCTGGGAAGAAAAACAAAAATGCAAACAGTTTACACTCAATTCCCAGTGTTCCTTCTCTGGATGTAGCTGATTCTGTCCATCATTGATCAATTGGATCTGAATTAGATCTTCTCTATGTTGAAGATATCCACTTCAATCAGAATGCATCTTCATATAATATTGTTGTTGAAGTGTATAATGATCTACTGGTTCTGCTCATTTCACTTTCTTTTCTTTGTGACATCTCTATGGTGCTCCCATCTCTCCCTTTCACCTGCTTTCTCATTGTGCCCCCAATCAATGAAAAGACATTCCATTCCAACAGTAGTCACTTCTGAAAATGGATGTCTTCTTCTGCATCCTTTACTTACATGTGAATTGAATTTTAGCGAGGCAGAATTGTGCAGTCTTCAACACCTCTCTCTCTTCCAAGGTTATCCAAGAAGACTAGTGGTAGGAGAAAAATGTAGACCATTGGTGCTGGCTGAAGTTGAAGGGAATGACCCTGGCATCTGGGATGTCTGACCAAGCCCTGAATACTCCAAACTCCCTGCTTCATGGCCTTTGGAACAAATTATTCTCATCTGCCCATTCCACCTGGAAATGTCTTCATATTGTGGGGATAGATACTTACCTAACTCACCTACAAGTTTGAAGGCTGGTTACCATCAACCTTGTTTTGCCATCTATCAAGATTTTACTGGGATGTATATGCTACAGTTTCTCGGAGCCACAGGTAAAAGGCCAGGCTTCATAGGGCATCTGAGCTGAATCCTTTAGGGAGCTAGGGATCTCAAAAAGCAGAGGTGAAGGAGACTATATAGAGAAGATAGTACGCCAATGGACAGAGAATAACTGGTGGGTCAGTATAGATGAAAAATAGAACATATGAGGGGGAGTAATATAAAATCAGCTTGGATAGAAAAGCTGGGGCCAGACTGTGAGGGGTTTTAAATATCAAATGTAGGAGGTTGTATTTTATCCTAGAAGCCATAGGAAACATCGAATTTTCTTGAACAAGGAAATCTGTGCTTTAGAGATAATCTCTTCTAGTTTTGTGGAGGACAGATTAAAGAAGGATGGATGAGAGGAAGCCAAGATATCAGTTAGGAGGCTTTTGTGATCATCTAGTTGTTTGGCCATTTTTCAGTCCTGACCCTCCATGACCCTATTTAGGGTTTTCTTTGCACAGATTAGTGGCTATTTCTTTCTCCAGGCCATTTTAAAGATGAGGAAACAGAGATAAAGAGAGTTAAGTGGCTAGTCCAGGATCACACTGGGAGGTGTCTGAGGCCAGATTTGAAGTCAAGATGAGTCTTGTTGATTCTAGGCCCAGTGCACTATCCAGGGCACCACAGTATTGTCCAATTATCATCTAGGTGAAGTGTTGAAGGCAGTACTTGGATGGTGGAGTGTATCAAAAAAAGAGCAGGTGTGCAAGAGATGAGTAGTGATAGGATGTGAGATTGGCACAGCTGATAACATGTGGATGGAGATGGGAGATGAATGAGTGACCCCAAGTCTATAGGCTTAGCTAACTGGAAGTACGGTAGTTTCCTCTACAGAAATAAACAGGTTTGGGAAGGTAATGGGTTTGAGGGGGACAATGGAAAGTCTGAGTCAGAGATCACTATGAGATATCCAGGTGTTGTGACCTACACAAAAGAAATGGACTAGTGGCGGTTGAAAAGAAGGAGATGGGGTTACTGATAATTTAGTAGAGCTGTTTATTAAGAGAAATCATGCTGCTCTTATCTATCATCTATCTATCTATCTATCTATCTATCTATCTATCTATCTATCTATCTATCTATCTATCTGTCCATCTCCTAAAGCCACACGTTAAGATGAAAGGCATTGTTCTGTGACCAACCCTGGAGAGTTAGATCTGAAGATCTGTTAGAGACTCAATCATATGTAAAGTTCACACTGTCCCAGTAATTGTGTCAGGACCTCATGAATTCAACTTTAAATGCACCTGTGATTAATCTTAGAAGGAGGGGAACGTCCCAGTTATCCAGGTTTCTAGCTTCCTGGGAGTTCTCTATATCCAGGTAAATTTATAAAAAGATTTCCAGCAGGCTACTACTGCTGATACCAGACTGGAATTCAAGAGAGATATGACCTTTGCATTTCTGAGTCATTTGCATGGACATAAGGGAACTGAGGAGCTGAGATTTCTGATAGTATAGGGAAAAGAGAAGAGGACCCAGGACTAAACTGAGAAATCTAAGTCTGAAAGAAATCTTCAGCTAGGAAAAACCAAATCACAAAATCCCAAAGGAGGAGAAACTATTCTGGAAGAGGGGAGTATTGAGGAGGTCAGCAATATCAAAAACTAGATTTTTCCTGCCCTATTCAAAAGTCCCCAGCACCCCTGAACAATCATATGTTCCTTCTAGGATCCCATTCACACAGTAAAGGACTAAGGTCTTGTTAGTACATAATAGTTTGCATGTCACCTCCCTTTGAAAAGTGGGGAGGGGGAAGGAGGAGGGGAAGAATGGGGGGGAGAACTAGTTTTGTTTTTGCTTTTCTTTGCATCTCCAGTGCTTGGCACGGTAGGTGCCCTGCACAGAGAAGCTTGGCAGTCCCCAAGTCCAGAGGCTGCCGCAGCACGGGATGGCACTTTTGGCCCTGGTTCTGACCCCCAAGTCCAGAGGCTGCCGCAGCACCGGACACCACTTCTGGCCCTGGTTCTGACCCCCAAGTCCAGAGGCTGCTGCAGCACCGGACACCACTTCTGGCCCTGGTTCTGACCCCCAAGTCCAGAGGCTGCTGCAGCACCGGACACCACTTCTGGCCCTGGTTCTGACCCCCAAGTCCAGAGGCTGCTGCAGCACCGGACACCACTTCTGGCCCCCCCAAGTCCAGAGGCTGCCGCAGCACCGGACGGCACTTCTGGCCCTGGTTCTGGCCCCTAAGTCCAGAGGCTGCCGCCGCCTTCGGGCCCTGGCTGGGCCAGGTCCAGCTGTCTGGGATTTCCCATTGAAAGCCGTTTAGGAAATTCTACATACTACTCACCCTGGGGCAATTGCGAAAGGCAGCTCGGCCCTCCCTCTTCTCCTTAAGAAGCGGGAGGGCAGCTAGATTTTGGCTGACGCTCCCGACCCTCCCCCCCACCTAGGCCAGATCTCCGCCGCTGCAAACCGCAGCAGCTGTTGCTGCTGCGCCAGTTCCAAACTTGGAAGCCGGCTCCTCGCAGGTAAGGAACCCGCCGGAGCGAGCTCGGTGGCGGCCGCCGCTCCTCGCTGCTCTCTCGCCCTAACCTCTCTTCCACCCCGTCCTGCCGCCTTGGACTTCTTTTCCTCTTCTCCCGAATCTCCCAAGTTCCCGTTTCCATTCACTTCAAGGCTAGTGTGCAAAGGTGCCGCCCAGGGGGTCTGCGGGGCGCAGCCGGACCCGTCCCAGCACGGCTTCCCCGGGCACGCTGCCTGCTACGTGCTTCTAGAGTAGGGAGCGAACTGTTTCCAGGTGCGCCACGGTCTCAGCTGGGGCAAGTGTCTTTTGAGTCTGACATGCTATTTGAGGAAAACCAGTATTTCAGAGGTGGAGAGCCGGAGGGACGACTGTCATCTTGGACAACTTATTTTGGACCTTACTAAATTCCCTCGTCTGTAAAATGGGGACGCAGGGGAAGGGATTTGCACTTGTACGAGTCTACCTAGTTCACTCATCTTATCCGAGGGGAAATTGAATGTTCCCCCGGCCTCACGTTTAGAAACTAGCCTTAGAACCCAGAGCATGACCTAGTTGTAACCTCCACCAAGAACAGAACATTTTGACTGAGCTCTGCTGCAGCCATAGGAGAATTTTATCTTTGATCTTAATTTAAATTGATTTTTTCCAATGCCTGATTGACTTTCCCCAAAGAAATAAGGCAGATTTTTAGTATGATAAGTAGTCGTTTTCTTTTTCTTTAATCCGGGGTCATGACATTGACTTTAGAAGTAGACTTTCCCTACTTTGCTTTTCTGAGAAAAGCATATGACTCGAGTCCCTTTGCAGGTAAAAATATATTCTATATGGACTTAGTACACGCCGGTGGATGAGTAATACAGTTTCGTCATAATAGCTTCCACTTTATGAGAGATTTGTATTCTATATAAATATATGAGATATTTATATATGACTGGGAGGAAGGGGGACCCATTTTTGCAAGAGTATCTTAGAGGTGTATCACATTTATCATTCACAGAATACTTCTAGCTTTCCAAACCATTCTTCAGCCTTGATATGTGAGTTTCCAAGCCCCTCTAAATGGCAGTGATATAAATGTCACTCACATGAAAGGACATTTTTTTTCCTCTTACAGTCGTTGTGATTTTACAAAATGGCACATTTATTTGAAGCTGTAACTTTTTTGAGATATGGCCTTTTGCAAGCTCCCAAGTTTTCCTGAAAGCAGTGATTTAGAAGTGTGGGAAGCCAGCACCTGCCCAGCCAGCATGCCCAGGACGCTTAGACAAAGGGCTTTAGGAACATAGTACCTTCCCTGGTTGCCAACTTTTATGGTTTTCCTACCAGTCAAAATCAACATTTTGGAAGGTAGTCACCTCCAGGTATATGGGTTCAGTGCCTGACTCCAAACTAGATTTCTGCTTAGAACTAAATCTAGATACACTATTCAGCTTAATTGAAACCCTGTGATGTCCACCTCGTGTAGGTCAGAGGCAATCTGGCCTTGTGGATAGAGAGAGCTAGCCATGAGGTCAGGGAAATCTGGTTTCTTGTTCCATTTTGACATCCTTGGCCTGGGCATTCAGGATCTTACCTGGTCCCAGGTAAGATTCTTAAGACTCTTATGAACTTTAGAGCAGGTGCCAAATAACTTTGAAAAAGGGAGTTTTCTCACATTCCAATGAAATGATTGGTTTGGTCAGGGGCTGGGGGGTGAGGAAGGAAAAGAACACTGGAGGTTTTGGGGCATCATTCTCTGCCCTGAGAAAGCAGATTTACTAAGAAGATGCAGCCTTTATTCAAGTAGATTCAAAGAAAAAAATTGTATGTATATGGGATGGTTTGTATATGGGAGATGGTATCCAAGCTTGCTTTGGGAAAATTAGGGAGGTTAGTCAACTGGAGTTGGAAGCAGGAATTTATGAGGTTTTTTATTTATGGGATCATAATATTATAGGTCTAGCGCTGGAAGGTACCTCAGAAGTCTGCTAGCTCAATCCCCTCATTTTACAGAAAATGACAAAGGAGACTCTGAAGTTCCCAACATGTTAGGCCTCAGAGTGAGCTGTGTAACTGTCAGGATAGTATTTGAAAATCCAGTTTTTCTAACTCTAGGACTTCTCTTTCTACTTTATGGTCTCTATCTTGTACCTCACTGGAAATAGCTAGAAGGCAATGTCATCTTTTTTATAGTTTCGCCGGGTTGACAAGAGACCTCTGGGTCACTGATTCTATTCCTTGGTCTCCCAAAGGACTACACTTAAAACTATCCTGGATTAGTGTCAACAAATGCTGTTTAAAAAATCTTATTAAATATATAAATCCATAGACTCCTATAAAAACAAGTGGCAATTTATTATTAGCAAATTCTCCTTCATTCATTTCAGTTTTAACTAGTATTATCTTTGTATTATCTTTGAGAAAATGAAGTAAACTAAGCTACTTAATCCTTGTTCATACAAGTGTTTATTAATACCTACTATGTTTTAGGCCCAGTGCTAGGCACAGAAAGTACAAGTGCAAAGAATGAAATATAATGAGGTTACATTGGGGGAGACCTCAACAAGTACAAATAAGGGAGGTGAGGAAAGAATATATATTTAAATAATACCCACTATGTTCCAGGTACTATGCTCAATACTTTTTACAAATATTATTTCATTTAAAAAAAATACAGCATGAATACAAAGTCAAATACATATGTGCATGTGCATATAAATATATGCATATGTATACATATACAGACATGTACAAGTCTGAGAGGAAGGTCACTAAGAGGTAGCTCCAAAGTTGGAGGTCTGAGTTACATTGTAGTATCTTCATCTCAATCTGTACAATAATAACCTTTATTTTTTTGAAGACTTCCTGACTTCCTTGGGAACCATTCTACTTCTATGCCCTGTATTATACTGTTCAGAGTTGCTAAACAATTACTGTTGTATATTTTACCCTACCTCAGAGGCTGAGAATGTGTCTGTGGATAATAAAGCTGTGAATTCACAGACATTTTAAATAGCTTGGATTTGATTTAATTCAGTATACATTAAGGTTCTATAATGTGACATGAACAAAGCAGTACAAAGTAATTTCAAAACAAGAGTCAAGAAAGGCTACCTGTAGGAGGTACCTTGGGAATTACTGCATCTGATAATGATCCATAAGCTGTCTCCACATAGAATATTCAGTCAACTAAAAGCCACAGATTAAAAATATATATTTAATAGACATTTATTAAGCACTCACTGTGTGCTAGAATCTCTATAAAAACAAAAAGGAAACCACTTCTGACTTTAAATTCTACTGGGTCTGATAAATGAAGTGCTGCTAAACCACATCTATGTAGTGGGATTTTTAATAGAATTTGAGAGTTAAGGAGGGAACCTCAGTTAGCCATCTAGTCTAGCTCAGACATGAAAGGAATTCCTACTTACAATGTACTTGAGTTCTGGGAGACCTGAAAAATTCTAAGGTGAAGGAACTCGGCACTTGAGTATATATATAGTCCATTCCTTCCACTGCTGGACAGCTCAGATTTTTAGGAAGCTTTGCTTGATATCAAGCCTAAATGGGCTTCTTTCCAACTTTTTCTCTTCCCCCCCTTATTTTTAGTACTTCTCTGGAACCACATACAACAAAACTAGTCTCTCTTCCACATGACATGTTTATGATGTCCTTTCCCAAGTGGGTATATCATTTGGTAGTGATTGTTTCTACAAAGAGGAAATCAAAGGTCACTCACTGACAGATGAAAACTGTTCACAGCCCAAGTCTGGTAGGGTCTGAAATAATTTTGCACAAGCCTGAAAAACCTTCTAGAGAAATTGTTGACTCTGTGAAAGCCTTTTGAAAGATGATGAGCAGTATAGATAAAATAAAAAGTAACTCTAGGTAATTCCTACCTTATCTGTCTGTATGTATGGATTGACAAGGCCTGTGTGTCTATATGCCAGGTGGAAGGAGGAACAGTGTGGTGGTAGGTGTCTGCAGGCAATACTACCATGCAAAGAAATGGAAAGAAAGTCTTATTTGTTAGCAAGTCTGTGACTTTAAAACTTGCTCAAGGCAATGATGTTGCTTGGGTTTTAAATCATACATAATGTGATGTGAAAAGTTGTCAAGAGGCCTGAAGGTCAGAGTCTTGTTACTGCTATTTATTTCACTTAAAGACTCATTTTATTCTGCTTTCCTATCTATAGAGGATGAGTATATAGAATAATTGATTAAACTTAATGAAGGAGCCTAAAAGTCCTTGAGTTATCAGATACAATGGTTTCCTTGAGTTATTTCTTCTCTTGTCTATATAGTTTGAGAATGCTTCATTTCCCACAAGAGAAAGTTGGGAAAGTGGATGAAGCCCTGGACCCCGAATCGGGAAGATTTGACTTCAAATGTATTTTACTAGCTTATTTAACCCTGAGCAAGTCACTCCCAGTTTGCTTCAATTTTCTCGACTTAAAAATGGGGATAATTATGCTGGAGATAATATTCTGTTCTCCAGTTCTTTAAAAGCTATCTTAATCTCTGGGCCATTTTTAATATGAAGTTTTGAGGTCACCAATTCTGCACTAGGTATTAGCCTTAGGAAAATGGAGCAGTTATAATCTGTTATAGCACATAAACTTCAGAGCATCTTTCATTTTTTAAATTTTTTATTATGTCTTACACCGTGCCTGATGCTTAATAAATGCTTATTAACAGAGTAGCTGATTGATCCTGAAGGGGTATAAGTTATGGCCTATTAAGTCACACCAAAACTTAGACTTATGTTTCCAGAGCTTTTTGGCCCCACTTATGGCTGCCTACAACTCACTCCTCCCATACATTCAGAATGATTGCAGACAGAGAGACTTGCAAAGGGAGACACAGCAAGACCAGTGCATATGCCTTAGATGGGGAACTGAGAGAAAGCTCTTGTCAGTTCCTGCCCCACATTACCTGGCTTCCAATTATGGATCTGAAGACATGTTTACAAAACATATTTGTTGAATGAGTGGTTGAGCAGGGCAGCCCTCTCCCTAAGGGTGAAGTTAAGGGCTCAAGGGTGAAGTTAAGGGCTCATTGTGTGGGGAGATACCCAGTTTCAACTGGGAGAGAGGAGGATCAACTCTAAATCTCTTTGCCAATACTGGCAAATTGTCTTTTAATTTTAAATGAATTGCATTTTCGATGACTTTTAAAACAAAATTATACGAAGATTCTTGTAGGTAGGGATTGCTTTTTGCCATTTGTGTTTCATATTCCTTGGCACAGTAAGTACCTAGGACATAGCAGGCACTTAATATACTTTTAGATCTGGCCCCAGGCACTATCAGCATATTCATTAATTGTAAAGGCAAACTTTGCATAGGCTCACCTTACCCAAGATGTTTGGTTGTGATCAGGAATGGTGTCTGTGATTAATGTGATTTTTTTTTTTTTCCCCCCAATATACAAAGATAATTGGAAATATAGAGATAGAATCCATGACCATCCCATCTCATTAACATTATGCTCTAGATGACTGAACTAACCAGCCTAGACTGTAAATAAATGAAATTATATGATAAATGCTTGGTCAGTGAATCATAAGACAGTCTTATTTTATCTCTGCAAATGTAGCTGAGATCTAAATAACTGTGGCAACATGCATTCACAAGATTTGAAGGGAAACTAGGAATATTATATATTTCAAGGGATACACTACAAATAAATCATGAATCAGCTAAAGTATGAATAATATGACCTACAAGAACCTGTAATACTGTGATCTTCACTTAGATCCTTAAAGGAAAGGAGGACAAATAGTATTAATGAAAAGTCTCCCATTGAATTTTTGTTGTTGTTCAGTCATGTCCAACTTTAGAACCCATTTTCAATTTTTTCCACAAACATACTGGAATGGTTCATTTCCTTCTCCAACTCATTTTACAGATGAGGAAAATGAGGTAAAATTAAGCCTTTTGCCCAGGGTCACACAGCTAGTGAGTTCTCCTGACTCTACACCTCGGCACTTGTCTACTAAACTATCTAGCTGCCAGATGAAGGATATGTCTAACTCTGTTCATAGGGCTTCAGTAAATTGCCTTGTCCTTATGTTCTTTCTTTTTAAATGAAGGTTCAAAATAATAATAAATCATTTAGGCTGCCACATGACATATACAAATTTGCTTACCAGGTAGCTGATATGACTAAGTAGTTGCTTAGCCATGGGGTTCCCACAAGTTCATTGAGTTGGCTAAATGGTTAAATCCATAGATGGGATTTCCTGTCTTATGGCCATTGGTAACCTTGGTAAGTTTGTTTTAAAAAAAAAAAAAAAAAAAAAAAACAGGAGATTGGAGACCAGGATCATAATATATTTTGCTACAAACTTGTTCTAAATTATTTAAACTAAATGGAATGAGAAACAGCATGAATTCATGGGTAACACAAGTCTGGAAAAGAAAATGGTATATGACCTTGGGCAAGATTTTAATCTCTCCTTGCCCTAGCTTTCCCATCTCCCTGTGTACCTGTATAATTCCTCATATAAAATACATGTGTTCCTAGGAAACTGCATAATCAGATTTATTTTCTCCCATTGGCTTATATTATCATTTCAGAAATGTTTTAACCTCATTTCTGCTTCATGTTCAAAAGGAATAAATGATCTGTAAACAGTACCCAAATGCATTAAGGAAGCTTTTATTTAAGAAACTCTGCTGTCTCTTTCCCTCTAAAGTAAACTTTTTTGATAACATAGTCAGAATCTAATTTAGCCTATATATGTCAGGAATTTTTTGTCCATTGGATTTTCTTAAAATGAGGCATCATGACACATCTGATTTCAGAAATAATTAGAAAGTTATGCATAACTTCTAATCTGTTTACCTTTTCCCATTAAGATTTTTGACAAAAAAGGGATACGGCAACTTCCCTGGCAAAAATCCCAACTTCAACAGGAAGACTTTCCCACCCCTTAATTCCAGGGGGCCTTCACTCTGTTAAATTATTCCCTATTTCTCCTGGTATAGTTGACTTTGTCTATTTGCATATTATCTGCTCAGAATATAAGCTGCTTGAAGATAGGGACTGCTTTTTTACTTCTTTTGTGTCCATGTTGCTTGGCACAGTTTCCAGTATATAGCAGACATTTAATACACATTTAGGTAAAAGTAGATCTGCCCCCAAACAAAGATACTATCAGCATATTCATTAATTGGGAGATTTTAATTTTCTGTTGGAAACTGTTAGCAGTGTCTACAGTCCGGTCTCTTAACTCCGTTACCCTCATTTGTGACTATCAGAAAGTCTTGTATTTAAACTTGCCAAATTTTGCATCCCCTAGGAGAGCAAGAATACAGGAGTAAGTCCTTAATGAATTGCAAAGAACCATATGTTCAAGTTTAAAACAATGAGTTTCTGTTTTCCCTGCTTTTCCCACTATCACTTAAATGGGTTGTCATAAACTGCTAAGGGACTAGCATGAATGCAAAACTTTAATCTGCCTTCTTTCCTTATATTAAAAGAAACATTATTGATGGCGCATACACATTACAAGGGGCTGGGAGGTATCAAGGGCTTTACAGTCTAGATTCAAAGGGAATTTTTGTTTAGTTGTTTCAGTTGTAGCCAACTTTTCATGATCCCATTTGGATTTTCTTAGCAAAGACACTGGAGGGGTTTGCCATTTCCTTCAGCTCACTTCAGCTCACTTGTTGCTTCTTTCAGATGAGGAAATTGAGGCAATTGACTGATCCAGGGTCACACAGCTAGTGAGGTTCTGATGCCACATTTGGACTCAGGTCTTCCTGACTCTAGGCCTGTGCCACTTAGCTCCTCCCCCAGAAGGAATAATAAAACATAAAGAAGTATAAAGAATACTTTTTACAAATATTGAAATGAAGTTTTGTCCCATTTTAGAATTTTAAGGCTTTATTTTGTGTCCTTCTAGCTTCCTAGAAAGAGGCTAATTATGGAATTTATGTATTTTGTTGGGGGGGGGGGGAATCTGAGATAATCAAGTAGTGCTAGGAGCAAATATTCCATGACTGAAGGCTAACTTCTGAAGCAGAGGAGACATGTCACGTTAAGATATATGGAGAGACAAGCACAGTGGTGTGATTTAAATGTATAAAATACTTGCTCTGGAGCCAGAAGGCCTGGATTTGAATCCTTCCTTTTCCATTTACTGTTTGCCAAGAGCAAACCATTTTACTTCTCTTGGTCCCACAGAATATCAGTTGTAGTGACTTGAGATCATCTTAATTGAAATCATAAGTGAAGAAGAATACCCACTACAATACACCCAACAAGAGTTCATCTAGCTTTTGCTTCAATTAGTCCAGGAGAGAGAAAACATTACCTCCTGAAGAAGCCCTAGTAGCTTCAACTAGTAACTCCTATGGTATGACCTTTAGGCTGTTCATTGTACTGGTTGTTCTTGGAAGAAAAAATAAAATAAAATAAAGGAGGCAGGGAAGGAGAAAAGAAAGAAAAGGGAAAGGAAAGAAGAGAAGGAGGGAGAAAAAAAGGAGAGAAGAGAGGTTTCTTCTAAGTTTAAGATTTCTTTGCCTTTTTATTTTTACTGTATTTACCTATTTATTTTTACTTTTTATTTTTACAGTATGATACTGATTCATTGACTCATTGAACTTGAACTGGAGAATCCACTAACACCTCCAGAAAGTTTTTCAACAAAACCACTGCTAAACCATTACTTCCCTACTCTGTATTTGAAGTCCATCTTTAACACTACTAGATTTCATTTTAGGAGATTCAACCCAATACTCCAGGTTGCCTGTCTTCTGGAGTCATTAGCACTTCCTTCCAGCTTTGTAGCAAGTTGATGAGTTTGCCAACTGTTACCTTAATAAGATCAAGTAATTTTAAAATGCCAAAGTGATTTTTAAAGTATTATATGGCACAGTGCTAAGCAAAGATCATTGGTGTATGACACTAGAGACAACCTCCTTCCAAATCATCTGCCTACTCTTTAGATGCAGCCATTTTGGCCAGTTCCAAATCCATTTAGCTACCCTAAACCGTATTTCCCCATCCTTTCCACAAGAATCATGAATGACTTTCACATAATTTGTTCACATCTTGGTAAACTATTTCTATAGCATTCACCATATACTAATTTCATAACCCTGTCAGAAGGGAAAATAAATTTACTTTTGGCAAAACAAGATCTGAAAGAAATAAATTAGCACTTTGTTCACTATATCTCTTTACCTATGTTGAATGTCAACTATTTTTCTTGCCAGAGAAAACATAAGACAATATAGCAACAATATAGCTACATCTCCAGCATTGATTATTAGTCTGTCTTCCACAAGGAGTGGTCCTGTCCTTTTCCTTTTTTATAAGTTACACATAACCATTTTGTTTTCCATACCTTTCTTTCCATAAAATGAGGTACTACTGAACTAAATTATTTTAAAATCCCTTTAATGCTAAATCCTATCTAGAGTATAACATAAAGAGTTCCTATAAAGTGCTTTGTGGTGATGCTGCTGACAGGATTATAGAAACTTCAAGGTAATTTGCTGAACTACATGCAAAGAAGAATCTCAAAGGGCAAATGAGAAAGTATATGGCCAGCCTCAAAGAGCTGGCAGGAAGTATTGTATCTAGTATGTAGAAGAGATGAAAAATGGTATGTAGGGATTCACTTCCTCTAACCAGTTAGGAGTGGAGGCTAGAGAACTTTCATATAGAAGGAAGAGCCAGAAGGTACTACAGTTACTTCAGGGACCCTTTTGGACTGTGTGACTATTTAATCAAAGCTGAAAATATGTTAACTAGCCAAAGGCATCTTCTCTCCAAAAAGAGTAATGCTTTCCTCAGGCAATCCTGGCTAGGAACAGAATGGACCTATAGTAAACGATAGCTAAGAAACCCAGGAGAATAGCAGAGGGCAGAATCTCAACAGGTGACTACTAGAGCATCTGTGTCTCAGCAAGGTTGTGGCAACTACCCCAGCTTCCATGGAAACAAAAGCTGGGTGGAGCCAAGAAGCAACTGAGCTCTTGGATCATACCCTAGAACAAATCAAACCTTTGCTACAGAAGCTTAAAAACTTTGCAACAAAAGCTTGGGACGAAGAAAACCCCCAAAGTGAGAAGGCTGATACAATGAAACTACAAGTTTAATGGAATGAAAAACAGAAAGCTTGTATGTTGTAAATACGACAAATTATGTAACAGATATATGCCAAGGGAAGAGATTGAAATTCTAGCTTCCTTCCAAAACTGGAAAGCAGCAGGACCAACCAACATCCATAATTATTGGCTCTAGAGTTGCATAGTGGCATAAGAATTCCTAGCAAAAGAGTTTCCTTTTATACAAGTCCATTTTTGTGACATCACAAACCTATTAAAAAATACGAGAACATCAGTGATCCCTCCAAATACAGGCCTAATGGGACAGCTAGGTGGGCAGTGACCCCAAGTTCAAATTTGGCCTCAGACACTTAACACTTCCTAGCTGGGTGACTGGGCAAGTCACTTAAACCCAACTGCCTCAGCAAAAAATAAAACACACACACACACACACACACACACACACACACACACACACACACATGCAAAAAACCCGATTTTGGTAATGGGGGGATAAATATTTACAAAAAATGTCCCAGGAGTGTAAAGAGTCACTTAATTTTTGATGTGTTATTGAACAAGATGCCTGAAAGTATTTTAACATTTACATTGCTCATACAGATTATTGCAAACCCTTTGATTAAATTCTGAACTCATGGTTTTTCACATATATAAAACGGTCTGTTTTGACAAAAGCTGGAACACTGCTATTCACCTGGAAAACTTCTTTGAAACATGCTACTAACACAATGTTGAGAACTAATAAAGCGTATGTATGTTACACACACAGATGCAGACACACAGACAGACATATGACACAACCAGAGATGGAGAGACAGATAAACAAGAGGGAAAGAACATTAAGCACATAGCATTGAGATCTCTTGGTAAAGCAGAACTATCTGGGGCTTAAAGTTTAATATATTAAGGTATGCCATGAAAAGAGGCTGAAATCTTCAAACTGGGAGATAAATTGAACTAGTGTGTCAAAGTAGTACAAAGACCATGGTTTCTTCTAAGCAAGATATATCAAGGTTAAAGTTATCAAAGAGAAAGTTATGACTGAGTATATTAAGAACATCTTATTCTAAAATTAAAATTTAATGGGAAGAACATGGTTAAAGCAATTAAAAGTAATGAGTCTTAATATGTACTTTTGGAATTGCAAAAACAGAACATAATAGACATGGAAATCGGACTAACAAATCTATACAATATTAGAAATACAGGGCTCCTAACTTTAAAGCTGCCAGACCAAGATTAATTGTCAAATAAGGAGGAAGAGGATGGATTAGACATTCTTTAAACATAATAAATTACAAAGCAAACCTACAGAAACTTGGTACAAATGTGCTCTGACTCACTGAACAATAGTAAAGGCTAAAAATAGCTAGTGAATTTGTCAAATATAACAAGGGGGTTTGGCTCCATAGGCATGGAGCCTTTGAACTAGCAAATATCTCAGAATGGAATCAAAGACTCATGGATGACATCCATGTGAATTCTGTCAACACCTTGTTGATGTGTCAAACAAATAACTGAGATGTGGAGTTATCTGGAAATTTATGATGGAAATCTAGGAGTAGGCCATTGCTACTAAAAATTGAAAGTCTTCTCAAATCTTAGCAATAAATGCAAATTATACACACACAGAAAAGATAGAAACTCACATATCACAAAGTGGGATTCATTTCTCTATCCGCCAAAGGCTTTGGCAATGTTAGAACTTGGGTTAGGCAAACTTCTTGGAAAACTACAAAACAGGTTGGTGAGGCTGATGGAAATATGAGAGATGTATAATTTTCTTGGCAAAGATAATGGACTGCCATTTCCTTCTCCAGATACTAATACTATTTCTTAAAAGACAGGCTAGAAAATCTTCCTCACTGTAATAGCTACTTATTCTTAGTTTGAATTTGTTAGAGAAGTCTCATCAAAGTCATATACAGCAGTGAGGTTGAAGACTAAAATTTGGAATGTAAGCATTTGAGGGATGGGGAAATGGAAAAGAACTTCCCTGATTTGGAGATTTCTTTATTTGAAGTTCAAGTTTCCTAATCTATATTCAGATCTCTTATGTATGTAAAGCTATGTGTATATATATATATATATATATATATATATACACACATATACATACATACATACATACATATATATGTGTATATATATGTATATATATAAATACACATACTTTATATATACATATAAAAAATACCATGCATACTCACATGTATGTTTATGTGCACACAATTTTAAAATCTCATTTACTCTTCCACTACTCTAGATGTAAATGTGGTACAATGGAAAGATCATTGGCTCTGGGACAGGAGAACTTGGATTTGGGGCTTATAATGTTCATGACCTTGAGCATGTTTTTTAACCTCCCCTGACCCCCAGTTTTTTTTTTTTTATGTGTAAATTGAAAGGTTGAATTAAGTAGTTTCTGAGGTCTCTTTCATTTCTAGATCTGTGGTCTTGGGCAAATTTCACTTTTTCAACAAAAGGACCAATTAAATATCCTACTAAAACTCTAAAGTTGGAAACCTTTAATAGAGAGTAATAAGTAAATAACGCCCCTGAGAAAAACTGACTGTACTTTTTTATAATCAACAACATTTTTAATATTCTTAGTATTTTTTATCTCTTCTGTTTAGTATTACTTCTTTGAATTTACTTCTTTGAACCTGAGTGAAAATTATTATGGTATATTGTAAGGGCCCTTTAAATGGGCGGACACAGTGCATCGGGATTGAGGCCCAGAAGTCTACCAAAATCCTTACCTCTTTCGGCTACCCATCTTGGCTTGGCCACCCAGGCTAGGAGCCAGGGTGAACAGCAGGAGGTTAAAGAGGGCGGTTGCTGCCTGCAGTGGGCTTATATAGGGCCTGTGAGGTCATACACACAGCCAATCAGCGAGAGAGTCACCCATTACGAAGCTATCTCAATATGGCCAGGATCCCGCCCAAGGGCAGTCCTAATATCCACAGATATTACTTCTGGGCCTCAATCCCGATGCACTGTGTCCGCCCATTTAAAGGGCCCTTACAGTATATGTATATCCCAGTTCAGTTTTATTACATCGAAACCCTCGAGTTATTTTATTTGAAAAATGTTTTTTTTAAAAAGTGAAAAAATTACAAATGAAAGTCACCCATAAACTTTCTTTACTTCTGCCTGACAAGCTAAAGACAGTCTTTCCCCTTAAAGTTTATAAACTTTAAGGGGAAAGACTGTCTTTAGCTTTTCTTTGTAATACTAGTCTTAGTATGTAGTACATAAGTATGCACCTGAAGTATCTTCAAATTATTTTTATATAAGAAAACAAGTAAGAAGATGTGTTACTAGTTAGCTCACATTTAGCATAAAGATAAACTACTTGATCTCAGGATTTCTTTCCACTCAAATTTCTGAAGGTTCCCTTTTTTTTTTTTTTTTTTTTTTTTTAAACATGGGTTTTATATGGGTTCCTTTTTTTTTTATATGGGTTTTTAAAATATGGGTTATGTGGTTTTTGTTTGTTTGTTTATATGGGTTATACGAAAGTCACCTCATGGTAATGGACTCACTATATTCCCTTCAAAGGATAGTATTTCTGAGGGTGGCAATTAAGTCTGATCGGTTTATAATTAATGATAGAATGAATATTATACTGATGAGAATTGCCATCTGGCTGACAAGGGAGAACTGACCTTTTGTCAATTGTCCCAGACCTGCCTGGGCAAACACAATGAATAGGAATGCATCCTAAATATTCTAAAATATTTATAAATACATATCTCAAAGTTTTTAAATTTGCATTCATCTAATCAATAATGATTTAGAGCATTTCTTTTATACCTTTGATTTCTTCATCCAAAAACTACCTCTAGTTATGTATCAATTAGGGAATGATATGATTTAAAATTTGAAGAAAAATCAAAAGAATAATCCCATCTAGTATCAAAGACTTCTATTTAAATCCCATTTCTGCATTGCTTCATGTATAAAATGATAGTGGGATCTAATAGTCTCTTGAATTCTGAATATACATTCCTACTTATGTGACCACAAAAAAGTCACTCAATTGGTAAGCTTGACATTTTCAGAGGAGAGAAATTGGGATCTTAAAAACTTTTAGACCACGCCATTTTCATGTGGAATAAGGATTAGTTTAACTCTGTATAGCCTGAGAAGGCAAAATTAGTATAAAGAGGAAAATAGAGGTTTGATTGAAGGAAGAACTTCCCAAGAATTAAAGAGCTGCCCCAATGTGGAATGGGCTCTCTCAAGAAGGAGTAGATTCCCCCTCCCTGGGCATCTTCAAGCAAAGACTGAGATGACCACTTAATGAATTCATAGCTCTTTGGATAATTATTTTTTGACTCAACCTTATATCCCCTTAATTTCCAATTCTTTGCCAGTGCAAAGTGAGCGGCTATAAATATTTTAGAATATACAGCTTGTGGAATTCATCGGTGGAAAGAACTTTTACAAGTTCAGATCAGCACCTTCTTTGCAACCCAATTGCTTAAAAGGTTAAATTAATTGCATTTATATTTTCCTGGCACTGTGCACCAGGGATTAACAGTCCTACCTCAAAAAAGTTTTCTTATGGGAGAGTGACGTACAAATAACTACACACATCAAAAAAATATTGTAAATGGAAGGTAATCTGAAAGGGGAAGGCATTAGCAGCTGGGAAGATCAAGAAAGATGTTTTGCAGAAGGCGAAAATTGAACTACCTCTTAAAGGAAGCTGGGGAATCTAAGAAGGAAACGTGATGGCTTGGAGATTTGAGTGTTCTATGTGATGAAATTGGCCAATGCAGCTAGATCATAAGGGCCCTGGAAGGGAATACAGTCCAACAAGCCTGGAAAAGGGAACTAGGGGCAAGGGGCCAACTGGAATTCCAAATATTCTTCATTCCCAGGAGAATTTGCTTGCTTCTTGATCATGTTCACTGGATTTGAGTAAATATTTATAGCAGATTTGAAAAGACTTTGGGACATATATTGTAACATGCATATATACACAGAGAGATATACACATGCAAATACACACAAGAGATATAGAACATACCAAAAACTTATAGCTTGAAATTGTAACAAGATTTGGGACTCTTCCTCTGCCCCATTATTTCCTATTTGCAATGTATATATGTCTTATGTACAATTTTTAAAATGCTCTCTCCCACTACAATATAAGCTCAAGGGTACAGGACCATGGTTTTCCCTTTCTCAGTATCCTTGATACTGAAGATCTAGCACATTTTTTGGAATATAGTAACATTTATTAACTTAATATCATTTTGGGGCAGCTAGGTGGCGCAGTGGATAGAGAGCACCAGCCTTGAATTCAGGAGGACCGAGTTCAAATCTGGTCTCAGACACTTAACACTTCCTAGCTGTGTGACTCTGGGCAATTCACTTAACCCCAGCCTCAGGAAAAAAAACAACAAAAAAAACCCCCTTAATATCATTTTACATGTTCTCTGTCAATCTTCATCATTCTTCTTCATATATATGTGTATGTATACATATTACATGTATTTTATTATTGTTCAATCATGTCCAAGTCTTAGTGAGCCAATTTGAGGTTTTCTTAGTAAAGATACTGGAATCTTTTTACCATTTCCTTCTCAAGTTCACTTTACAGATAGAAACTGAGGACAAACAGTATTAAGTATGTGTATATACATTTTGTGGGTATGTATAATATGTGTACATTTTGTATATAGTATATGCTACCTATATCATGCATGAAATAGGTGTGTATATATACTTGTGTACATGTTGGGAAAACTCTTTTCCTGGTAGGAATTGGTGAGTTTTATATTTGTAATTGTCAGAAAATTCACATTTTGTTTTTTGTGCTTTTATATTGCAGTTATGGAGAAAAAGGCTTCTTTTGCCATGAACATGAACTCTCCTGACAAGCAAGAGTCAGTGTGTGTGTTTGGAACAGGAGACTTTGGAAGATCACTAGGCAATAAGATGTTGCAATGTGGCTACTCTGTGGTCTTTGGAAGCCGAAATCCTGGGCAGTCCCAATCCCGTCTGTACCACAAAGAAATTGAAGTCTTAAGCCATGCAGAAGCTGCCCAGAGGTCTGATATTATAATTATAGCAATTCACAGGGATCATTATAAATTTCTTACAGAGTTAGCTGAGCAACTCCAAGGAAAAATATTGGTAGACATCAGCAACAACCTTAAAATTAATCAGTATCCTGAATCCAATGCAGCATATCTTGCTGAATTGATACCAGGAGCCAAAGTTGTGAAAGCATTTAATACAATCTCAGCCTGGGCTCTCCAATCAGGCAACCTGGATGGAAGCAGGCAGGTAAGATTAAATGATGAATCTGCTATCAAATATAGAGTGGCATATATTTTTAAAAAATAACTACAATTTAAATTCATCAATTTGTATGATATATATGTGTATAGTATAATATAGTATGTAACTGGGTTCCAGAAGGAAATTAAAAAAAAAAAAAAAAAGCTTCTGAATGGGCAAAATAGCAACCACAAATTCATACATTAAAGCTTGTGCATTTTTCTCTTAGGAGAACCCCCTTAACATCTCATGGGCTACCTATTTAAACTTCAAATTCATGAAGTTTGCTTAATGGCTTTTCATTTGCCACAGCATATTAAAAGGAGTAAATTCATTCATTCATTCATTCATTCATTCATTCATTCACTCATTTATTTATTTTCCCTGAGACTGGGGTTAAGCGACTTGCCCAGGGTCACACAGCTAGGAAGTGTTAAGTGTCTGAGACCAGATTTGAACTCCGATCCTCCTGAATTCAAGGCTGGTGCTCTATCCACTGCACCACCTAGCTGCCCCCAAAAGGCGTAAATTTAAAGGGACAAAAAAGACTGCTAGAGAGAATGATGATGCAATTTTAAGTTTTGCAAAATTCATGATAAATATCTCATTTGATCCTTACAACAATCCTGGAAGATAGGTGCTATTATTATTCCTCATTTTACAGATGAGGAAACTGAGGCACACAATAGTGCCATGTCCAGGATCACAAAGTTAAGAATTGCTTGAGATTGGGGCAGCTAGGTGGAGAAGTGGATAGAGAACCAGCCCTGAATTCAGGAGGACCCGTTCAAATCTGGTCTCAGACACTTAACACTTTCTAGCTATGTGACCCTGGGCAAATCACTTAAACCCAGCCTCAAAAAAAAAAAAAAAAAAAAAAAAAAAAAAATTGCTTGAGGCTAGATTTGCTCTGTTCCTGCAGAGAGACTGACAGCCTGATATTGAAGAAAGAGAGACAAGAAAGGTTATAATAACTAAATGCCCTCATAGAATCAAAGATTTTTGAGCTAGAAAGAATCTTGAGAGATTTTTCAAGTGAGGAAACTGAGGTCTGAAGTATCCAAGGTCATAGAGATAATAAGTAGTAGAAATGGTATTTGAACATACATAGCTGGGTCTTCCAGCTCCAAGAGTTTAAATCTAACCTCAGACACTTCCTAGAAGTGTCATCCTGGGTCAGTTGTTTAATGTCTTTGCCCCAGCTATAAAAGGGAGATTGTAATAAATAGTACATTCCTTCCAGTGTTTCTGTGAGGATCCAATGACACAAACACTTAGTATAGTGACCAGCATATAGTAGGCACTTAATAAATATTTCCTTTCTTACAAATCCAGGACATCTCCACTGTAGCTCACTGCCTAAATATAGGAATCAAAAGACATTCACAGAGGCAGATAGCACTGTCCAATCCAGCAGTTCTAGAGGCATTACAGTATAGACTATTTCAGGTGATTCCAACATGCATTAAGTACAAAGTGCTGTATTTTATATATGTATATATATATAATATACTATATAATACAGTGTTGTATTAGGGGGTTAATAAACTATGGGCCCCAGGCCAAATCCTCAAATCCACCCAAGAGCTAAAACTTAGCTCTAATCTAGAAGCTAAGAGTTTTTTGCTTTTGTTTACATTTACATGTAAAAACAGTTTTTACTTTGTAGTCAAGAAAAGGTCATTTAAGAAGATAAGGGAAAATAAGTTATTTCAGAAAGTAGTTAAAATTCAACATTTGGGTTCTTTAAAGAAATAAACCTCCAGCTATCCAAAACGCTTGGCTCTCCAGAATAATTAATTGCCTTAAATTTTCATGTATATTCTAAGTAGCCTGAAAAGTTATCATATCTAGATTGACTAAGATGATGCATCTTTAAATAGGATAGTTTATATAAAGATACAAAGGAAAACAAAAAAAATGTAGGGAAACAAGTTAAAAAAAAAAAAGGATGAAGCTGGTTTACCAAGGAGGTTCTTTAGAGCAAAGGAAAATACACATGTTATTTTAGAGAATTATATCCTTTTCCTCACCCCTGACATGAAGGACAGTCTCATTTGTACAAACAATCCCTCCTCAAACTGGCCTTTTAGTGAAATGGGACCCCATGTTCTATAAGATATTAATCAGTTGACATTATTATAAAAAGACAGGAATAGAAGTAGGCATAACCACAGAACTTTTCAGGTGCATTAGTTGGCTAACCTTTTCATAACTATATAAGATATTAATCAGTTGACATTATTATAAAAAGACAGGAATAGAAGTAGGCATAACCACAGAACTTTTCAGGTGTATTAGTTGGCTAACCTTTTCATAACTAGAGTGACTCAGGTGTAGTAACCAGAGACTGTTAGCTGAAGTCACCCATCACCTACAATATCTTCCTTCCCTTAAAAAGACACATACATCCTTGGATCACTGTTTCTAAATATGTCAAAGGGATTTGCATAAAATTAATTATTAATAACTTTTCTAGTAGCTTCTTGGGAAATTAACCAGGACTTTAAATTTTAAAGAGTAAGACTTTTACAATAAGATCTTAATATCTAGCCTTGGACAGCAAGCTGATAACATTCTGAACATCATTTCATCCAGGTATTTGTATGTGGAGATGACAAGGAATCTAAGCAGCAAGTGATGAACATCAGCCGGACCCTTGGTTTTACTCCACTGGATCACGGATCTCTCAAGGCAGCCAGAGAGATTGAAAACTATCCTCTGCAGCTCTTTCCAATGTGGAAGTTCCCTCTATGCATCACTGGGATCTTATTTATTTTCTATTTTATTTACTTCCTTTTAAGATCAATCATCTACCCCTATGTTCATCATCGTGAAGACAGAACTTTTATCTTTGCCTTTTCTGTCCCAAATCATGTTTTCTCAGCAATGGCTATTACTCTTCTTGGTCTGGTTTATCTCCCTGGGATCTTTGCAGCCATTCTGCAGTTGTACCGAGGCACCAAATATAGTTCTTTCCCAAACTGGCTTAACCAATGGATGCTTTGCAGAAAACAACTTGGACTTTTGGCATTGGCTTTTGCCTTTCTCCATGTGCTGTACGCATTTGCAATATCCATCCGCTATAATTCTAAATGGAGGTTGAGTGACAAGCTGATTAAGCAGGTAATACCTCATTTGCATAAATGTTTAAAAAACTTGGGCCATGTTTCACTCACCTTTCCTTCCCCTACCGCTCCAGCCAAGAGCTAAGCTAGGAAAATGACAACAACTTGAGCATTCCACTGAGTGACTTGTGGGGTGAGGGAACACATTAAATCCTAGAATAATCTCTAATTCATAAATGCTTGGGATAATCATAAATCATAAATGATTAGGAGCCAAGTCTAGCTGCACCACAGATCTGTAACGTAAGTTCTGTTGTAGCAAATTCAAAAATTGGATTCAGTGTCAGACATTGGGTTTAAATCTTTGAGATTCAAACAGTTACTATCTAGGTGGCCTCCAGCAAATCACTTAACTAGTATGGGTCTCTGTAACAGGAGGGGACAGACTAGATCAATGATATCAAAATCAAATAGAAATGTGACTTAGACAATCTCAGATTATTTCCCAATTACATATGAATTTTTTCTGCAGCATTCTACCCCCTTTTGATCTAAGTTACCCTTTTAACACCTTAGATATTCAAGCTCTAGAGCAGAGATCTTGCGAATTGTGAGGTCATCTTGGTGATCCCCATTGAAAAATGCTTTAGTCTTTGATCTGTGAAAAATGAATCCCCTTAAAAAGAAGCAACACAGAGCAATTATCAAATTCTGTTCTCCAGAGGATCAAAGTTCAGAGAGGATGAACTACCAGGCTGAGCAGAAGCACTGGTTAAAATGCAGAGAGGGACAGAATAAGTCAGTCAGTAAGCACTTATTAGACACCTATTGTGTGCCAGGCACCATGCGAAGTATAGGGGATATAAAGAAAGGAAAAAAAAGGTCTGATCTCAAGGAGCTTACACCTATGAGATAAGGTCTTTGCAGAGGAAAATCAGCTTGATTCTGTTACTTTCTCCCAATAAATTCAAACAAGCAAACCATTTTCATATTATCTATGGAAGCTACTTTTGATTCATATTATGCTTTCTCTATAGATATCCAATAATGTTTTTAATGAGGTAGAAAGGCTTTGTAATTACCTTAAATTATCCATGATCAAAAGCAAAAACAACTATATTCTCACTTTTTCTTAGGTAAAATCCAACAAGACCGATCCTTTTAGCAAATCTGATAACTGGTACACTGATTCTTTCATAACCCTGGGCATACTGGGATTTTTTTTATTTATCTTGTTGGGAATCACTTCCTTGCCATCAGTCAGCAACATGGTCAACTGGAGAGAATTTCGGTTTGTCCAGGTAAGAACTTCCAGATATACCTTCCCCTCCACCCCCTTTTAAAAATTCTTTTGGAAGAAGTTATTGATCATTCTAAAGAAAGAACACCATTTTTGTTACTAATGAACAAATCACCCTGTTATTGCTCATTTAAAAATAAATGGTATTTAACATGTATCCCTGTTTCTTCCTTACAGTCCAAACTTGGTTACCTGACACTGACCTTATGTACAGCACACGTATTTGTGGTTAGTGGGAACAAATTCGTCAAACCCCCACCACTCATATGGCATCTTCCTCCACTCAATGTGATAAGCCTCATCATCCCCTTCGTGGTGTTGATCCTGAAGCTCATCCTGGTGATGCCAGTTTTTGATCGGCCCCTTACACGGATCCGGCAAGGCTGGGAAAGAAACTCTGTCTCTAAGAAGGAGATCCAGTTAGAAACTGGCAACACTAGGTGTGATGGAGCTAATAACCAATTTGCTATGTCATTTCCCAGCAATAGACTTGAATGATTACTATAGAGTATGTACTTCTTCCCTAAGCCTTGTCTTCCTCTCAAGACAGGAGAGGACTTTTTGCTAGATAGGCCCCAAGAAATCACTGCACTTTTATTTGGAAGAAGATCCACTCTTCCCTGACTTGCCAGGATATGCAAGAAGTTTACACTCTTTCTTTCGTGTTCTTGCTCACTCTTGCTCTCTTTAATTGTGACAAGAGCCACTCTACTTACCTCGTAGGTTCCACAATTTCACTAGACAATAAAGGGGAATCCTTTTATTGGGCTATTTAGTGACCTCCACTCTTTCATAAATTTCTTCTAATCCTATCCAGGACACTCACTAAATCCCTGTTAACTTGATAAAAACCTGGCAAAACTTGTGCTCCACCAAGAAATGCAAATAATGAAACATTGAAGACCTAATGTGTTACATGCATCACATTGGACTCATTAATTACTTCTTAATCATTAATTACTTGAGGATGATTTTTTGCATGTGTCCAATGTCACTCAGGGCTGACTACATGTTATACAATCTACCATGATGCTAGTTGTCATAATTCAAGATTCAATTAAACAACTGGCGACTGGTTGAAGGAATAGTAGGGGTTGCAATAGGCCTACAAAAGAAAAGACAGGTGCCTTCAAGTTTTTGAAAAGCTAGCATGTAGAAAAGGAATTATACAGATATGTTCTTGTCTTCCAAAAGCAGAGAGTAAAAAAGTAGGAGGAAGGAGGCAAAGATTAATACATTATTAACTTAAGTTTGAAATAAAACAAATAGAAGTGTGATTTGTGATTTTTGCCATTTTCTGAAATAAAAGTGCTTAATGCTAAAATTTGACAGACCAGCTAGTCAAAGCCTGAACCAACATACCTCCAGAACAATGGGTAGAATGTGCAAAAGGGCAAACTGATTGTTGTCAAGGGAAACCTTAATAAGGAGAGTTATTATTCTTCCTCCAATTAAGTCATCTTGTAAAAGCTGGATAACTGCTTGTTTCGAAATCTGTGCTGGATTCCCTGTATCTACTATGCACACAGCACATACTTTTAATAAATGGTGATTACCTGTTGATTGACTATGGAGGGGATTTTTTTTTTTTTTTTTTTGATTTGGATTTGGATTAGATAGCCACCAAGCTCCTTTCTCACTCAAATATTGAGATTCTATAAATCCTGGATGACTAAAGGATTATGGAAGATTCCAAAGCAGTTAGATATGGTGATGGGAGAAACCGAAAAAAGATGAAAAACAAAAAAAGTCGTGATAAACTTGTATCTTAAGATTCATCTTTTGTATCCTATTTAATATGGTTTATAATAAGTAAGCAAATAAATTTTTTAAAAGAACATTAGACTTTGACTTTTCCTGAGGCTGGGGTTAAGTGACTTGCACAGGGTCATACAGCTAGGAAGTGTCTGAGATCAGATTTGAACTCCTTTTTAGTTTAATTACTGTTAAAATACATATTTCATGTGAATGAATTCTTTTTAATAAAATTACTTTAAAACACTCCTTATATTAAGGATTGTGCAGCATTTTTTTAAAATCCCTTTACATGTGTAACTTCCCTTATCAAGATAAAAAAATTTTTTTCATTTAATGCCAATGTTTGCTGGTCTTGGGGCCATTAGATTTGTGAATACTGTGTATAGGTGTATATATAATTTTTTTCAGCTAATACCTCAAACTTGTGATTGTTTAATACCACAATATGTTTGCACAGAGCAGGGCTTTCATTAGCAGAAGGATGAATCTTTTAATTCTAGAAATTCAGTTCACAGTCTTGTTAAATATGAATTCTACGCCTTTTCATTAATCTTTTTTTTTTGTGCAAAAGAGTATAGCCATTCCTGTTAAAAGTTCAATTTTTCAAAATAGCCTGTACCTGTTTCTCTTTAAAGCAATCTGAAAATATGCTAAAATATGTCCTCCTGAATTCAGGGGTGGTGCTCTATCCACTGCGCCACCTAGCTGCCCCTCCTTAGTTTTTTAATCATCTGTAAAATGAGAATGCTGCCTAGTCTACCCAGAGCTGCCCAGAGCTGAAGCTGAGGCTCAAATGAGAGCATAGGTGAGAAAGTTTCTTATAAACCTGAATTTTGCAATTGCTCAAGAATCCTGGTAATAACACAAACCACGCTTTCTGGAATCCTTGATGAATTACAAGCAGCGGTACAAACACAAACAGAAATGGAACTCTGTGGCTCAGAGCTTGTTGACTTAGAAACCACAAATTAACATCACCTTTTTTTCTTTTGTTAAATATTTCCTAATTACATTTTCATCTGGCTGGGCTGCAGGCTCTGCCATTTTGACATTAATGGACTAGAGGAAGGTTTACATTTATTTCTCTCTATCCCAAACATGGAGTTTGGAGGGAATGATGCCCCTGATCACATCACAAACCGGTTGTATAATGTGCAGGTGATATTAACAGCCTATGCTAGTTCAGTCAAAGTGGTGGTCACTAGCCCACTTAGCCTCAGGAAATGTACACAAGGCTGATAATTTGACTCCCAAGTTGCATTGTATCAGAAGGGGTTACAATTGGCAAAGTACATTAGGTAATTGACTACTTCCTGAACTCTCCTACAAATTCTATTCATTTAAAACCATCTGGATTAGCAAATACCTCCTTCAAAATATAAATACTTCTGAGTGGGTGAAATCTATTAAACAGTTGTATCTCAGCATTAACTTTTAAAGCTGACTGGTTTCTTAATTGATATCTTATTTTCCATGGAATTACTAATTTTAAGAGAAAGGAAAAGTTCTTTAGGAATTAATTGTGTGGTGGAAGGCAGCCTGGGAGTGTCATCTCAGGGTTCCAGCTCAAGGTCTTGGGAGTCTGAGTCAAATAGGCAAATAGGTCCTCCATTATGGTAGCTGCCTGAATATGGTCTTTAACATTTGGGCATTAACCAACAGCAGAAGTCCAGCAGCTGAATTAGTTTCTGTTGAATCTGATTCCATGAAACTTTATCATTTCAACCCAGACATGTCGGATCTGGCTCTCCCCTATTTCCAAGGAAGTTCTGTCAACAGGGAGGAGGAAGAATTTGGTTGAGGACTTAAAAGTGTTTCCTTTACTTTCCTCTACCCTGATGGCCATTGAAAGCACTTCTGTGCTTCCCTGATGCCTCCCCAAGGTACACTCCCAGTTACCACCCAGTTGGTTTAATGTCTTAACACTTCAAAACAGTGGGAAAACTTGCCAAATGCAAAGAATTAAAAGAAAAAAATGCTTTGGTGTCAAGGCTCTCATTGTCAGACTGTCAGCTCCAGAAGTGATTTGTGACTGAACACACAGAATGCAAGGGGAAAATCACAAGGTGGCCAATTGTAATTAAGATTTCTTGCCTCTGTGGAAGAGGAAAGTTCAGATCCAGTGGACCCATCTTTCTAAACTCATTATACATTATAGCCTGCTGGACTGCAGAGTCCCTTTTCTGGATTCTGCTGCTCAGCCAAAAAAAAAAAAACAAACAAACCCAAAACATTCTTTGTTCCTCACCAGAACATTGTCTTATAAAGTGTCTTGAATATGGACATGCTTTAGGTCCCAGAGATACTCGCTTCTCACCCCTGTCCCAAAGTTTTCTTCTAAGTTTCAGTTCAAGCAAGACCTTCTATATGAAACCTCTCCTGAGTTCTCCCAAATGCTAACACATGGCTCTTCCCCTTCCAGTATTACTTCCACATTCTTCAATTTTCTCAGGTGCTCCTTTTGTGAAAACAGCTTTCAAATTTCTGTCATATTGTTAGGGGTTAGAGCTCTCTAAATGAAATTTGTCTCCATACCTACCATACACCTTGGGTTTTATAGGAAAACATTTTACGATTTGCTCAGAAAACCTGATTTATTAATATTTGAACCTAGAAATTAGCAGACCTCAGAGACTCTTCCAGGGAAGACTAAAGGGAAAGTGTTATCTCACCCGGGTCTTGGGTCCACCCAATGCTTGTGTTTTGGATTCTCCACCTACTTTAATTTTCATGTTAAACTTAATAAGATGCATCTCTATGGACCTTGCACACTATACAAAATCAAATCTTAAGTGCTAGAGGGATTATAAATTTAAAATTTTAAATCTCTGAAACCTAGTCTAGAAATCTCTGAGATTAGGGAGGGAGTCTTCTTTCTCTACCAAACTCCTTGAGAGCAGGGATTCCTTTATTTTTGTCTTTATAACTTGGAGCCTTTTGGCCTGATACATAGTAGGTCAATACTACTACTATATTATAAAAGTATTTCTTTCTTTTTTTTTTTTTTTCCCCCCTGTGGCAATCGGGATTAAGTGACTTGCCCAGGGTCATACAGCCAGTAAGTGTTAAGTGTCTTAAGAAAAAATTTGACCTCTGTCCTCTTGACTTTAGGTGCTCTATCTCCTGCACCACCTAGCTGCCCCTAACAGTATTTCTTATCATTGTAGTAGTGTTCAGTAAAATAAAGTATCTAGAAAGCAAATAAGGATTTGGTAATTGGGTGCCTCCTACACGTTCTGCACAATTGTTAATAGTAATTTGAAACTGCCTACTCTCCTCAGAATATTCAAACCAAGTAGAAAGGAAGAACTCTTTATTATTGGGATTCTTAATCTGGGATTCACAGATAACCTTCAAGTGGCCCATAAATAAGTCCAAAACTTGGATGGGAAAAATATCACTATAAGAATTGGTTTCTTATTCAATTTTTTATATTTTATGCATTTAATAATTTTTTCTTACAAAAGGATTTATAGAAAGGGTCTATAACACACACACACACACACACACACACACACACACACACACACACACACACACATGCCCTTTTTACAGGGGGAAGCTGGCAGAGACCAGGGAGGGGTATCCCACGAAAGGACATTGATTGGGAGTCAGAGAACTGAAGGTTTCTACTCTCTATCTATGTGACTTAGAGGCAGCTCAGGTTACTTTTCCAGATCTTAGTTTAAAAACTCACTAGATGTCCTGTAAGTTTTCTTCCATGACTTACCAGACATCATACAGACTACCGAGTAATACAATGATCTTTCCCCTCCAGTATTACTTCCACTATTTCTCAATTTTCTCAGGTGCTTCTTTTGTGGAAACAGCTTTCAAATCCCTATCATACTGCTAGGGGTAAGGACTCTCTAAATGATATTTCTTGAAACCTACTCAAGTTGAATTTATCCAAACCCTTGAACTTAGTTGTAGTTTTAGCCATACCACTTCTTGTATGTAGTAAATTCTAGAGGACAAATTAGGCTGAGGGGCTTCCATAAGTTACAGACAGAAAAACAAAATCATTTATTCAAGCATCTCAGAGACTTTAGATTCAAATCCCAGTTCTCCCACTTTCTATGCAATCAAAGGCAAGTCAATTCAGCACTATGGACACCTGCTTCCTCATGTTCAGAATAAAGAGTTGGACTGGATGAATTTGAAGGTCAAACTTAAGAATCTAATTACTTTATATCAAGTAGAATTTTTTTTTTTGAATGTGAATTGTTATTTAAAGGGAAGAAGACTATTTTATTTTTATCTTTATCTTTGTGAGTTCAGATCCAGCCTTAGACACCTACAGAATCTGTGACCTTGCCCAAGTCACTTAACCCTGTTTGCCTCAAAAAAAGGAAGAAAAAAACAAAGGAAAGAAGGAACAAAGGAACAAAGAGAAGGAGAAAAGAAAGAAAAAGGAAGGTAGAAGAAAATGAAAGGAAGAAGGAAGGAGAAAAGGAAAGAAGGGGAAAAGGAAGGGGGAAAGAAAGGAAGGAAGGATGAATGGATAAAGAAGGAAGGAAGGAGAAAGAAAGGGAGAGAGGGAGGAAAAAAGGAAGGAAGAAAGAAAGAAAACCAGTCCTGATCATTCCAGTGGCAACACAAAGAACAGAAGCAGAAAGACCTTTGAGCAGGCTATTCCAATAGTTCAGGCTACAGGGGCAGCAGAATTAGGAGCTCCAGAGGTAAGTTTGAAGACTAATCATCTGTATCAAAAGATAAGACCAAGATTAAGGGACAGGGATCATGTCGTTTATTAATTTCTGCTGGAAAGGAGTAGAGAAGGCTGTTATCTGTAAGTACATATGAAAAAGAAGTTTTGAAGAGTAATCATTTGTACAATACTATGATTTTTGTTTCTTTTTTAAAAAATGAAGTCTTTTCCCAAAATAATTTCCTCCCACTCAACTCTCCCTTTAAAAGAAAAACAAGTAAAAACATGGGACCGAGCAGCACTATGCTCACACTGGGTTGAAGCCTGGCCATGCTCCCTATCTTCCCCTTCCTTCCAGCTCTCCCATACATTGTCTTCCCCCTTTAGAGTACAAGTTCCTTGAGGACAGGTACTAGCTATCTTGTTTTCTTAAATTTGTATCCATAGTAGTTAGCAAAGCATCTGACACTTAGCAAATATTTTATTTACTTATTTAAGTAAACACTTAATAAATATTCCATCTAGTTAGCTTTCTGTCTGTCTGCCTGACATACATTTATGTTAGAACAGTACCTTAGAAGTTCTCTAGACCAGAAACCTGGAAAAAGAGTCAAAGTAAATTAAGTGATCTGCCCAACCTCATCTGGGTAGCACACATTAAAAGAAAAATTTGAACCCAGGTCCTTTGTCAAAGGAGCCAGAAGTCTTTTGCCTCTGTTTTTCTAGATGGAATTGTTTATAATTTTCGGTTGTTTTCTTACAAAAGTACATTATACTCCCATAATCTTTTTTCCCCCTCTCCTTTTGACATTTTATATTTTTTTAAAAGTACTTTAATGAAAACTACATCTTTTAGAGGATTTAGCTCTGGAAGGGTCCTTAGAGATCATATTATAAATGTGGGAACTGAAGTCCAGAGAGATAAATGACTCACTTCCAAATCATATAGAGAGCAAGGATTCATGCAGAGCCTCTCTGACCCTAAATCCAAGACTTCCTATTATCAAGTGGTCACTTCTACAAACCATTTTCACAGTCACATGAACCAGTCCTAAGACTGGTTGACAGATCTCAGAGACTCTTCCGGGGAAGATTATAGGGAAAGCTTTTATCTCACCTAGGTCTTGGGCCCACCCAATGTTTGTGTTTTGGATGCTCCTCTTATCTTAGTTTGCAAGTTATATTTTATAAGGTGCATTTCAATGGACATAATAAATACCTCGCCCAGTCACCTGAAGAACAAATTGACATATTGTAATCTACTTATTGATTACATATTTTTAAGGAACAATGAGCTCATTAGCTCACAAAGTAGCTCTTGCCATTTGATGACAATTCTAATTGCTAAAAAGTTCTTCCTTAAGTAAGTAAATGAATGAAAGAATAAAAACAAAAAAATTCTTTCTTATATTAACTGGCAATCACCCACCTACTTCAATTCTTCTACACATTTGCCCCCCCAAATAGTGAAAAAGAACTTTAACATTCCCCTCCTTTTTTGTCTCTACCAATTAATCAATCAATAAGCATTTATTGTTCTAGGTATGGGGACCTTAACTTTTCAAGTCATTTAAAAATTTTTTGATGGTATTTTTTTCTTTCCATTACATGAAAAGATAGTTTTAAACATGCTATTTTTTTTTCCCTGAGGCATTTGAGATTAAGTGACTTGCCTAGGTCAACAGCTAGGAAGAGTTAAGTGTCTGAGAACCGGGATGGTACTTTATCCACTGCACTATTTAGCTGCCCCTACATTCTTTTTTTTTCTTTTTTTTTAAATTTTGAGTTCCAAATTTTCTTCCTTCTACTTTCTTCACTCTCTAAGACAGTAAGCAATATGATAGAAGTTATGTAGTACAATCTTATAAAACAAAAAGTTATATATTAGTCATCTTAGAAGAAACAGACCAAAAAGGGGGGGAAAAATCTGCATCCAGATTCTGCATTCAGTTCTTTTTCTGAATGTGAACATCATCTTCTATCATGAGTTCTTAGGAAGTATCTTAGATCACTAGAGTAGTTTAGCTGATCACACAATGTGTTATAAGAAATGATAAGCAGACATTTCAGATATATAAATTAATGCAGAGTGAAGTGAACAGAACCAAGAGAACACTATGCACAGTAAAAATGACATTGTACAAAGAATAACTATGAATGATTTGGCTATTCTCAACAATACACTGATCCAAGACAATCCCAAAGGATTCATGATGAAAAATCTTACCTGCCTCCAGAGATAGAATTAATGTCATTTGAATATAGACCAAAGCATACTACCTTTCACTTTTAATTTTTGGTTCACTTTTTCTTTCACAAAATGATTAATATGGAAATGTTTTATATGATGGTACATACTGTTATGCCACAGTCTCCTTGAGCTGTTCTACCTCAGTTTCCCTGAATAGTTTTCCTTATTGTCCTGACTGAGCTTCCCTGAATTTTTCTATCTCAGTTTCCTTAACTGTTCTGCCTCAGTCCCCTTAGTTGTAAAACCCACTCTGGTTCATTAAGACTGACGACCATTTGCTCTAAGGTTATAAATTGTCAATGGGAGATGAGGAGCAGATCAGACATCCTGGCTCCTAGCTCCCTCTGCCTTCAAAGAATTTTTTAACACTGTCCCTCTAATAGATAAGATCATCTCGGATACTTCAATTGATATTCTTACTTCTGCTTCCTGACTTTGGTTTTCAGTAAGAGTTTATCACTTTCCCATCCTGACAAAACAACAACAACAACAAAGGGGCTCTGTAAGAACTTTCTCTTCTTTTCTTTGTTTGAAAGCTATAAAAGAGTGTGTCATTCCCCCATTCATCGCTGGATACTTTGAGACGAGAGTCCTGTCCAGTCAATTAAACTCTCCAATTAATAAAATATTTAAAAACTCTCTAATCTCTATCTTGCCTCAGTTTCTCCAGCATTACAATACAAAATATACATCTCCGGGAGGAAAAAGGGAGAAAGGAAGGGAAAGAATCTGGAAATAACTTTTTTTTTAATGTTAAAAATTATTTTTTACTTGTAATGGAGGAAAAAGAAAAAAAAAAACTTCATAGGAAATGTGATATTGTTCTGGCCCAAATCTTCTTGTGTTTTTGTTTTTTTTTTTCTTTACCCACTTTACCCCCTACCCAATTTTGTCAATTCATATAAACTCAATTATTATCTTCATGATAATGACTAACAGATTGATGTAACTAACCCTCATCTTTTCCTGAATTCCAGTCCACCAAAAACCACCTACTAAAAATTTCCATCTGACTTGGCTCTTCTCAGCAATGTGGTGATTCAAGACAATTCCAACAGACTTAGGATGGAAAATGCCATCTGCATCCAGAAAGAGAACTATTTTCACCTTTGGTCTGTTTGTTTTCTTTTTTTCCTCTGTTTTTTTTCCTCCCCTTTTGGTCTCATATATATAAAGTGTTTAAAAGAATTCCACATAGATTGCTTGCTATTTTGGGGAGGAGGAAGGGAGGGAAGAAAAAAATTGTAACAAAGTCTTATAGAAATGTTGAAAATAATCTTTATGTGTATTTTGAAAACTAAAATCATTGAGGAAAAAAATATCCATCTAGCTATCTAGTAGGCTACATCTAACTTAGCTATTTCTACCAAGAAGACCACCATCTCTTTAGTCCCTCACAGTTGTAACTTTGGTGTCTTCCTCAACTTCTTGTTCTCCCTACCAATCCAATTGCCCACCATATCTTGTGCTTTCTTCTTCAATTATTTTGCTAAGGTAATTGGGGTTAAGTGACTTGCCCAGGGTCACACAGCTAGGAAGTATTAAGTGTCTGAGGCCAGACTTCAGGCCTATTGCTCTATCCACTGTGCCACCTAGCTGCTTCCCACAATATTTCTTGATTGTCCCTTTCTCTCTCTCCTCTACTCTTTAGTTCAGGGCCTCATCATCTCTTACCTTGTCTCTGGCAGTGAGTTCCTAAGCAGCCTTTCTTCAAATCTCTTTCTACTTTAATCCCCTCTTCAAAGAGCCAAATTGAGAAAGTCTTGGGCTAACTATGATGCTTTCTTTTCAAGAATCTCAAATGTATTCTTTTTTTTCTTATTAAAGCTTTTTATTTTCAAATATTTTCTTATTAGCAATAAGATCAAATATTCACTCCTTTGGTTGGCATTTAAGGTTTTTCACAAACTAGCCCCATCCCACTGTTTGACTTTTCCCTCTTCATGAAGCACTCCATAATCTTGCTCATTAATGATATTTGATTTCCCATCTCCATGCCTTTGCATCAACTGTCCTCCTGCACATGTATGGAGTGAATCCTTTCTTTACCTCTGCCCCTTAGAACCTCTAGATCTTTTCAAAACTCAGTTGAAGTATCACTTGTAGAATTGAGCCCCTTTCCAGTCCCTTCCAAAGCTGCCTTGTACAGTATCTGCTTTAGATGTGTTTTATATACAGCCGTGTGTGTGTGTATGTGTGTGTGTGTGTGATCTTTAATATAAACTCCTTGAGGGCAGGAATGATTTTAATCTGAATGTTTGGAGTGCTTGGAACACAGTAGGTCCTTAATACACACTTGTTGATTTATTAATTGATTAATTGGATGGATATGGCTATAATCACTACTTATTTCCCATCCATGTTAATTTGTTCCTTTCTAAAATACTTCCTAATGATTTTTTGGTAACAGTTCCATCTCCATAGAGTAAATACAATGCAGTTTTCCCCTCAAGCATTAGGCATTTTGGATATTTACATCTGCCTGCAGCTCTCTCTCATTCCATTCCCTAAATTTTTTTCATAGCAAGTAGGCAAATGTTCTTATCTTCGCCTTCAGTCACCTGGAAAGTAGAACAAAATACAAGACTTGGGAAGATGAGCATTCAGAGGCATAGATGGAAAAAAAATTGGATCAGCTGATTGGAATAGTGCCCTGTTAGAGTGCTATTTGGGCACATCGTATTACAGTGACAAGCTTTAACCATCGTGATTTTTTTGAGGCATCTGCTTCTGTTCTTTTTGGCATAATGCATGTCTTCCATCAATCAAAGAACTTTCGAATAAAACTATTGTGTTTTTAAAATCCACTTAGAGTGAATGGAGCACCCTTATTGCTCTTCATATGTGGAGAAGCCTGTGTGAGTGATGAAGATCCAACAATTGAAACATGGTTCACTATGGCCAGGTTTTTTTTCATGGTGGAGTCTCAAGTTTGCTGGACAAGTTTGCTGAAACAATCGACAAGCACTAATTAGACACCTACTATGTACCAGGAAAATACAAAACAAGATAGAGAAGAGACAAAGGAGTCTCTGCTCTTGGGGAGTTGCTGATATTCCACCAGGGAGAAGACACATTCATGTATGGATAGATGCAACACACAGTTGAGTCTCCTTGAATGCAAACAATGAATCCCATGCGTGGTCACATTACTTGAATTTTTATTGCAGATTTCTATTGTATATATTATATTTTACTTATAATTATAACTTCAAATTGCATAAATTTGAATAATTCCACTACTCTACAGACTCCACTATTCACCCTAATCAGGCTTGGATAGCTACAAAATAGACCAAGGGAGTCTGAGGAATAACACTATCAACTGTGATAAGCAGGAAAGAACTTGTGGAGAGCCCATTTTTTAGAGGCAATCAGGAGGGTCACACACCTAATTAGGTGACTGAGTCCATACTTGAACTCAGGTCCTCCTGACTCCAAGCTGGTGCCTTATCCACTGTGCCATTTAGCTGCCCGTTGAGGAGACTAGGGATTCTAAAAAATGAAGGTAAGGGAAAAAATGTATCCTAAGAATGAGGAGCAGCCAGGGCAAAGACAAAGAGTCTATAAACAGGGCCTTATATAGAAAGAATACTTTTATTTTGAAAAAAACAGTAATTTAACTGGGTTATAGGCAGTAGTCTACTGTGTAACGATACTATCTCCATAAAATATGTGCTTCTATAAAATGTCTCCATCATCTTGTTATTAATATTTCTACATTGCTAAATGATCAATGGAAAAAAAAATCAAGCCCTGATTTTGGCACTGCTGATTTCTGAGATATGAATGCTCATGATGAATATTTAACAATCAGCTCTAGTAAGCCAGCTCACTTTGAGGGGGGGGAGTGTATAATAAAGGTGGAAAGGGAGGATAAAGGCTAGATTGCAAAAAGCTTTAAATGCCAATTTGATTTCTACTTCAAAAACAGATTGATTTGGAGGGCACTCTGATTTGATAATTCACGAGTGAATGTATCCAAGCTGTCGGCTTGGAAAGATATCATGAGTATGATTGTATCATAAAAGGAATTTTTCACCTGGGGCAAAAGCAGAAATATGAGTACAGATTCTTTCACTTGGTTGGGGAGAAGGACCATCTGTTCAGTCCTTTCAGCAGAGAAGTCACCTGCCCCAGTTTTGGGGTGCAGAGGTACTGGAAGAGGGAAGAGTTTCTTAGGCTCCAGAGTAGGAGGAAAGAACAGAGATGAAGAATGAGGGACGAGATTCCTGAAGGGAAGACATGTCTACCCCTCCCTGCAGCAAAGACACTTTTGTCTTTCCACTACTTAACTAGTTCTTCATAAGTTGAACAATTTTTGGTC